>NW_008751705.1:1052981-1086806 GCF_000715545.1 Opisthorchis viverrini | reverse complement strand
CTCCAAATGGATGTGGTCGCTGTCAATCGGTGGCCGTTGGACTGACATTTTCCTCTGAATGATGAAAACTTCGTCCATATGTCGTTTGGAGGGGATTCAGCGAACGCCTTTGTTATGCATGGTGAAAAGGGACCAGAAAGCACCATGAGGATAGATGCCAAAAAGGATTTGGGCATCTGGGTTCCCTCAAACTTGCCCTTCTTACTGCACCATGAAAAATCGCCCAAAAAGGCATTCGCTATTTTGCGGATGACCCGACGCACCTTCTCCTGTATTACTCGCCTGGACTTCCAGATGCTCTATTGTGCCTGCGCCAGACCGCTCCTGGAGTGCGCCAACCAAGTTTTCCACTCAGGACGCACGAAAGACGTCACCCTCATTGAGCGTGTCCAGCGAGCCGCCACGAGATTTGTTGTCGGCCTCAAATCCGTGGACTACGAAACGCGTCTCGCGATACTTGATCTCTTTCCCCTGGAGCAACGTCGCCTCCAAGGGGACCTAATTCTCACCTATGCCTTGTTTGAACAAAACTCGGCCAACAGGTTTTTCACCTTTGACCCAGTAAACATGGCGGGGAAATTGTAGGAAGTCTTTCAATCTCAGGGCCGGCACCTATTAGTCAAGAATTTTCATTTCTATTAGTAGCTGCGTAGAATGACCTTCCTCCGACGGTGTCTCATCTCAGCTTAACATCAGAACGACGATAGGTGCCACCCTCTCCCGTCTCCCGACTACCATCCAATTGCAGTGGTTCGATGGAGCCTCGGGAATTCTCAGGAAGAACCGAGAGCCCAGTTTCGGTGATCTGACCGATTATATTTGAGACCGAGCAGACTCGTTATCGGTTAGGGAGCCCTATTTTCCGAGCGCTTCCCCACCGAGCACCAGCAGGTCAGAACGCCCCGCAGCTTCTTAACAACTCCACCTCCAAGGCTTTTCACACTCGTGATGACTTCCGCGGCTAATGAGCCTAGAAATGGAGAACATAGTACAACGGTGTCCCGTCCGTGCTTAAACTGCAAAAAATGTACCATCTCAATCAGCGCTCGAAATACGTTCGCCTGGACGCTGATTCCCGTGCAACGTTCGTCCGCTCGGCTGTACTTTGTGAAATTTGCCTCATGTCAAGACACAACGCAAAACGGTGCCGATTGAGGCGATATTGCGGGCTCAGTGGCTGTGAAGGTCCACACCACCCACTTCCCCATCCGCCCACCCAGCATTCATCTAAGTCGGTAGGGCCAACGTGCCAGAAAGAATGTCGCCCGAAAATATTCTCCCGAGTAGTTGATATGGAGTACCCTTCGTCCGACATTTGTCACCGTTGCATCAAGGTCCTATTCGTATCACCATATTGTAATTTTTATGTGGGCAGTCGAGCAGGCGATCTTTCCGGTCAATGCTGAGAAACTAGAGGGCGGTTCTATATCCCGTGTTTGCTTGTGCCTTTCTGGTGAATCAAAGCCATTAAAAAAAGAACCATTTTCGCATGGGAAGCCTGGGAAAAAGCCCTACTGATATAGCTCTCTCAGTCGTCCCCGAAACTATTCTACGAGGTGTTTTCGACCACTTCCATGGACTTTCCCTTCAAGCATCAGAGCAACAAGGAAGTTGATTAGCAAACGTTTTGTATGGCCCTATATGAATAAGGATCTAACACCTGGGCCAAACAGTGCATCGCCTATCAACGCATTAACGTAACTCGGCTTACGAGCTCACCTATCAATTCATTCACAATTCCTGTTGTTTGATTCACACACGTTCGTCTCCAGATTGTTGGCCCGCTTTCCCCATCAAACGGTTTCACTCATATCCTTACTATGGTTGATTGTTTTACCCGTTCACCGTATCTTTATCCATTTCGTATACTTCAACTGGAACGGTAACCTTTTTATTTTTGCAGCATCGGGTGAGAAATTTCGGCATATTCTACACCGTTACTGCCGATCGCGGTTCACAATTTCAGTGTTATCTCTTCCGGGAGTTTTCTACACTATTCGGTTTCCATCACATTTCGACTACCGCGTATCTTTCCTGTTCCAACGGTCTGGTTGAGCGTTTCCATCGTCACCTCAAAGCTGCATTGACTACCCAAATGAGCCCATCTTCACGGTCCTTTTCTTCACCCCTCAATTTGCTTGCTATTCGCCCCACTATTGAGGCGGATCATCACTGTTCACCAGTCGAACTAGCATACGGTACAACTTTACGTTTACCCGGTGAACTGGTTTCCCCTTCCGGCGCACAGCCCGAATCACCCGTCACATTCGACATCCGCCTAAAACAGCACATGTCTGAACTTCGTGCGACACCGAAAAAAGGACCAACGCAAAGGGAACACATCTCAACCGAACTCTCTTCTACACCATTTGTATTTGTCCAACATGACACAACGAGGAAACCCTCCAACCCTGTTATGTTGGTCGCTTCAAGGTTATCGGGCGTCATTACAAATACTTCGTTTTATATAGAAGCGGAAAACACGATACCGTCTCTATCGATCGCCTGAAGCCTGCCTTCATTGAAGCACCGACGACCACATCCAGCAATCCTGTTATCCCAACAACACCCGCACCTACCCAAGATACCCCCACCGCCAGCCTCACTCCTTTCACTGGTCGTTCCGGAGGACGCGTCCGTTTCCCCCAGCACTTGGCTCATTACAAAACTTGAAGCGAGCAAATGTTGATTCATTAATTTCATTATTCGAGTGCTTAACCCCTTCAGGGTCAACGATCCGGTGGGGTGTCATTTGCGTAATCGTTTTTTGGTTGAACACGAAAAGCTATAAAAAATGCGCACTTGTACAATTTGACAAAATACAATCGTAGTAACGTGCTCCGATTCCCTTTTTTGATTTTGTTGGTCATTCGCGAGTCTCATGTACCGACTCTGGTATCAAAACATTTCAGACTATCTTCGGTACCTATTGTATGTGAGAACTGTCCAAAAGATCCCTGGACAACCAGTATTGTATTATCGTTTATTCGCTGACCTGGGCCAACGACGAACTACTTTAAAGAAAACAATTATTAGTGAGTGTGTTCCATCTGACCTCTTCATTACTGTATGCCAAATATAGCGCTATTATTTTTATTTCTTTGCCTGCAAAGTAACTTATTGGGTAGCCAGACCACCACAAACCACAGTGAAATTGGTCGAAATCACAGAGGACCTGCATATTCTATCTCAACAAACTGTTGACAAAGTGCGCGTCCATAAGCCGCACGATGTATTGCACAAGGTGAAATAAACATCCTTTAAAAAACATGGTTTCGGGATACAATCCCAAACTGCCCTCCTAGCCATGTGTTGAGCACCTTTCTGAGTTCTGGGTGGCTTGTTCATAAGGGATATCAAACAACCTGACCAAATCTAAGTGGTTTTTCGAATTATGTCAACCAACTCAGAAAGCCAGCGTCAGTTGAAACTATAGAAATCAGTTTTAAATTATTCGAGCAATATCGGCTGAATATAATATAACGAGAAATGTCAATGAGCCTAACAGGCCCAACCAGCCCTTGGTATAACCAAATAGATTCATGGACTTTATGAAATATTCATGATTTAGCAAATTGCCATGTCTGTTGAAGACTACGAGTATCTTTTCGGGTAAAAATGCTTGACAGTATTTGAAGTAGGCTTTCCGCACTGGGATATTGAATCCGAGCGAAACGTCACCAAATGAGTTACAAGGACAGTGCATTCGCTCCATTTGGTTTACTTGGAGACCCAAGCAGTTAAGTAGGACCCCGATAAAGTCTGTTACAACCGCTGGGGTGAAGATCAACTGCGTTTGCGTGCAAAAGCCTTTATTCTACTACCACGACTACCCCTATCTGAAATAAGCTCCATGATCGTGATCCTATTTAAGCCCACAATGAATCTTGGATCAGCCAAAAGTTTCGAACATCCGAAGGGAAAAACAGTGATTGAATAAAATTTCATGCTTTATCGTACTCAGTTTGTCATTCTTCCATGCAACTAATCAGGACGCCCAATCGGCCTTCAACTCTGATGCCGAAATCCTGGATTAACTCAGTACACGCGGTTCAATGTTGAGATCCAATTTGAATTAGTCTCAACTCCACTATTTACAGTTCGGTGAAGTTTAAGGTCACCCAATGAAGAATGTTAAGGGCACTTGATGTAATTACTCATGTTGTTGAAACTGGACTGTATCCCCGACGAGCCCTAGACAAGGAGTGGCCCTATTGTAATTCCCTTTAGGTGATTTTGAGCTACTTTTACGCTTGTAACTGACTTGTTACCATATTTTCGATTTTAGTAAACCCAGGTTGTCGCTTCAATTGTCGTCACTCAATCTGTGCGAATGTATGTGTGCCTTGTTTTTTCAATATTATCAATTTCCATACCGGCGCATTTCAGAAAGGGTGTGTACCGTCATTGCTTCCTCGCGTACATGGAATACAGCTGACTTCCTGACATCCCACGCTACAATGTGTGCAAATCTATGCAAGTGGTTTTTAATGCAGATGATAATATGGAACAGATCGGTTTTTAATAGAAGCGACAGACGGTATAACAAGGGAGTACACTCGATTGAGGTTTCGCAGTAACTTTGTATTGCTCGCGGTCTTGAAATTAACTATGCTTGAACTGAACTTCGCTTAAAGCGCACTTCAGACAGTCATTTCACAGTCACAATGTCAGTAGGAACTGACGAATATTTTGCGGTTACAGTAAGCAAAACAAACAAAAACCAAAAGGTAATAATGATCGAGATGACGGAATCGTCTGTTGCGTGGGTCGGCAGTCTATCTCTAATACAAACTGGCTGATAATTACCGAGTGGCCAACCTAAAAAGGCTGATCCAATCGGCTGTCTAATTTTCAAGGGCTATGCTTGGTTCAAGATCATGGAAACCGTGCAGACTGCAAAATGGTCACTCGAAAGGCCGCGTAACAAACGGTAATTTTACGAACAGAGAAGGGTAATTTTACCACATTTATGTAAGGATTGATTTTACTTCTTGAGATTTTGTTACTTATCGCAACAAATTTTCCTTTCCTTTCGCTCGGTGTCCAGCCAGATCTTCCGGCATCGGAATGTGAACCAAATTTAGAGGTCAAGGAGCTTTGCGATGCTGAGTCAAGGAAACTTGTTAGGACTCGTTTCTATAGGACGAAGTTCTACTTGATTCTGATGGTGTTAGGGAACATACCTGTGATTTCTTCTGTGACGTTGCTGGTATTATGAATGATTTCTGACGCTGGTCTTCAATTGCCTGCACAAAATTATGACGAATCCGACCTGTACGCACACTGTCAATAAATGCTCAAAGACGATGAGATTTAAACAGCATTGTAGGACAGCCAGAATGGTAAGGAACAAATACTCCGGCAAAATAGTATCCCAAGGTTTGGTTAGCTCGTTTGAAATCAAAAGAAACAAACTCGCAGGGGTTTCAGAATATTGTCGCATTTCTGTGTAGCCGATTTTAAGAAAAATGTGTTGAATTGTTCACATTCAATCCGATCTAACCACCGTTTGGTTTCACCAGAGCAAAAGCTCGTGCACTTATTTGCTACGGGCACTTGTGCAGCCCTCCCACAATCCTGAGGAACCTGCATTCCGAAATTCCTAGTCCTTTTTAGAGTACCCACAGCGAGCTAGGCAGAAAAATAGTCAAATTTTTTGGGCGTTATGTACGTAATACTGATTGGACCTAATTTTAGAATGCTGCTAATATCAGTATGCTGCTATCAGGATTGTTGCTCTCCAACATGGACCACTAGTGAGAGGAGTACAACCTTCGCCGCGGAATCATCCACTAGAAAACGCCAAGTGAACAGTCACAGACTGTTGGACAGGGAAGCCAAAATCTCATATGCATCGTGTTTACAAAAACTGAATATCCATCTTCTCCTCGAAAGTATCAGCCTGAACTTTCCTGAATATTCATTGACTGTTCCTCGAATGCAAGCAAACGAGACTCCACAAATTCCTTAATAGATCTCACTTTTCAAGAGACGCGAAGCGGATTTATGAGAAAACATACTACTCACATGTCCTCAAAAGTAGTATCCACCGCTATACCATCGTTGTTTGACTAGTAAGTGCATGATGCTGAGAACTCAGTCATGAAGTACAAGTGCTAGCGACCAATTAATGGAGTCAGAAGTTGTCGTCACACAAGCGAAACAAACTACCGCCGTTCGGATTCGAGAGAAATACGGAATTATTCCTTTTTGCCTTAATCGATTAGTCTGTAATCTGCAACAGGGGCTTCGTAGTTATCACGACCTTCGTCGATCAGCTCAGCTAGTAAAGTTGAAACAGACTAGGGCGATGAGCTTTCGCAGGTGCGAAGGCAGATTCAACAAGAATTCAACTTGCTGATAGAATTTGTAAAGTAGTATCGTAGTTCTGGGGATGAGGCAATGAAATTCATCAGTGTATTGCGTTTAAAGTGAGCTCTGTGAGAGAACTGTGTGAACCAGATAGGAACCAAAGTGTTTTCTGTCTGAAAACCAAAATTTTGCATCGCTGACCAGATTGCTTACTTCTTCCTCTAAAATCTCCTCAGTGAACTCGATTTATTGATTCGGTTACAAAAGTGATGGGCAGTCCGCCTGTTGTAAACATTTTCGGGTTAAAAAGTTGCCAGTCAATAGGTGATTACTTGATCTGATTTATCTTGTGATTAACGAATGAGTGGCTCTATGTCCTATCTAAGTGAGAGATGCAGATTACAAACAATAGAACATATATGTCATATCATTCCGTTTATCTGTATACATACACACACCCCAACATTCTTTGGTCATTGTAAAGCAAAATGCTTTTTAGACCAATATAACCTTGATTTACCTTGGTTTACCTTGATTGGTCACGATGCTCTTTAGCCGCTCGCGGTCAAACTATTGGCTGTTCAACCACTAGCCTGAAGGTCTAACGTTTGAAAGTCGCTGAGTTTTATGAGATGCGCACTGGTAGTGAGTTCAAACAAGGTTGAGGCCGTAGTACAGTGATTCAGCATAGATTGGCTTTGCTGACGGAAAGAAATCTCCATCAGAGACTGCCAAATCTGTTCAAATCACCATCAAACGGGCAATATGCCAGCCACAAAGCTGGTGATTTGCCACTCAAAAACGAACATTACTCTGGCTGTATCCTAATCGGTTAAATTTAAGACTTAAAAATGGCTCCAAGCATGACTCTAAATATGGAATTTGCCCTGAAAGCATCCTTGATTTGATTTTAATTTATTTGAAAAGAAAACCATATTTACTGTTCCTAGCCACTTCAGTTCTTCCATGGAACCAGCTCTTCCAAAAATAAATTCCGAATCTGGCGGCAAAATTCTTCAGATAGTACGTAGAAAAATTCCTTGACTCCGTGTCCTGCTGCTTCAGGAATGCTGAGTGAAGGGGGACATCATCCTGGTTGAAAGCACTTTTTAAGCTTTCAGAAATGCTCTCTATGAGTATAGCAGGACATATTCAAAGAACATGATAAGGTATAAGATTCGCACAACATTACCGTTTGTCAGGACTTTTGGTCTCTCATGAAACTAGACCTGTAGTCGGGCATTATTTGAAGTCGATAGCCTGAAACACGACTGACCCGTAGCTGCCAGAGTATCTCCTAGTTCATCCAACCGGGCCCTTTATTGCTTAATTTTTGGACGCACCGCTATTCGGCAGTCTCCACAGATATGCGACAAGGTTCATGCTGACTGCGGATGATGTGACCTTGGACGACGAACGTTTAGTGTGCTCGAGTGTCTCGGTATGACATGCTGTCTAAAGAATTTTTGTTTGATTTCCATTAGCCATGTGTGGCTACAAAACATGGCTGCAGGTTATCGCCAATGGAGCAATTGATTTCCATATTTGTTCCTTCGGCATTTGAACAACACAAAGAGAGACTGTGCTATACTAATATACCTAGATCGAGTCGTTTGTATTTGAAATACTCGCTAATGCCAGTTTGCTCTCATTGACACGAGTAACTTTAGGCTGAAAGTCACAAAATCAAAAAGTTCAGCAGGAACGCTTGGTCATCACAATTTTCATCTTCCTCATCTGTTTCGTGCAGTGATCATGTGACCTGCAGAATCGTTCATCTCAGCTATCGATTAGGATATTGCTTAACCTGTGAGTATTCGGGCTGCGTACCATGGTTGCACACTAACCTGAAGATAATGGACTTACCAGCTGGACAGAAGGAAGGAGATATCTTCTGCTCGGCAAGCCCTACGAGTGCTCCGTAGCCCACCGTAAAAAATGACACTTTGAAAGCTACAACAAGATAAACTCATCGAATGATGTATCGTTTCTGGGGTCAGTGCGCGCGTTGAGTTATTGTGGATGACATGTGGACTTCCACACCCGAAAGCATCATCTTGATGGATCGTCATCTAGGTGACAGACAAGAGGTTTACTCAATCAAAACTCTGGACATTTTAATGTGACTTCAAATAGCATGGCTACCAGCTCTCGCTAGTGAATTTTTAGATTTGATCAGGCAAATGATTTGGAGCTTTCCAAAATCGTATTCAGTGACGTTGTTCTAAATGTGCAATGTTAGCTCCCCGAGGATGAACTGTGGGGTAACTCTTCTAAAACGAACTTTATTGCAGTGTCTCCGCTCAAAGGAAACTTTTTGAAGGCACGCTAAAACGCATCCTTGCACGGGAAGGTCATTTTACAACAACTTTTCAAAACCATACTGAATGCTTTTCAAGAGCAAGGATGTTTTAGAAAGGTTTGTGTGTAACCTGCTGTAAGAAGAAGGGAGAAAACGGTCTAACTGTAGCGACCTGTCGGTGAATAGCTGCCATGCCCACCTTCCCCGGGAGCAAACACTAGGGCCAAAGTAATGTCAGAATAGCCAAACGTAGAAAAAAGCAGTCGTGATTCAGACGTCAGATTCGAACCAAAAATCTTACGATCAGTTCTTTCAAGCTTGAAATACCGATCCATATCGCGCACGGCTTTCATAAACTATATCAGTCTTTCTCAAATTGAGCGACTGTAATGTAAGCATTAAACTGAGAAAGTTGTAAAGAGGTGGACAGCTTTCTCGTCAACTTACCAAACTTTAACTAAAATCAGAAACTTCTAGCAATTTCTACAATGATTTCCTGTGTATCTGGAAGTCACTCACGCTTGACCACCCATCACACATCCTTATCAGTACTGACACGTACCATCTATTCATCCATCTAGCGGAACGACTGCGAAGCTCATGTAAATCGCGAGGGCAAAAGGAAACAAAGTGGCCTGGACACTCAAAGTGAAAGAGCCTTTCTGCGGAGTCAGATGGCCAGTCTCAGACGTGTCTCTGTGCTTACGCCGTGTGCGCCCGAATTCTTCACTTCAAGATCACAGTAGTCCCGCTCATTTGTTTGTGTTACTTTCACCTTCAAATTCGCTTATCAGAACAGCTCGTAGTTCACACTGATTTGTCCAATCCTTGATTTTTGAATGATCATCCGTACGACACCAAATTTATTGGTAATGCAGATGGACTAAGGTTGTACAGGATCACCAATAGAAAACGTTTGCTCTGGGACCGATGAGAATCTTACAGGTTGAGAGAACCAGATATAAAAAAAGTCACTTGATAGGGACGCAGATCATGGTGAGATAAAGACTTCAAAAATATCAATCCCCATTTTTATTTGTTACGACTGGAATGGTGCCTTTTATGGTATTATGAGCAGGTCAAGGGTTGCTGTGTTACCATACAAACATGACTGGTTAGCAGCTGGAGTGAAATCTGTGGATGACGAATCATAAACGGCCATAAAGAATGTAGGATTCGAGGAATACACCAGTTGGCAAATCAATTTGGTTTTCACGAAGTGTTTTGAGCAACCTTGTGAGTAGTTTCCTTTATGAAAATATGCTGCGATATTTCGAGTATCGTGCCAACTGAATCATGAGGCGGCCTGTGTGCAGCAAATTAAGCTGCAGAATATCATGAACGAGAGTTTCCGTTGAGTCTCTCGTGGAAACCAAATTGACTTGCAAATTAATATATTTCTCGAAAACAGTTCAATTTGGGTTCAAGTAGAGCACAAGGTTGACGGAAACTCGGGGACTGCGCCTACCTGATGAGCCCGAACTGGAAGGGCGAAACCGGTCGTGGGCTGTCGAAGAGTTTTCGGCAACCTTGTGAGTAGTTTCGTTTGTGAAAATGTCGGATTCGATTCAGTGGTGAATGCTACGACTGTTGACTGCATTCATACACGCTTTAGTGGCACATTCGCACCCTCTATATGAATAACTTTATGACGATACTCCCATACGAAGTAAAGTGGGGGGACCGGTTGATATGAATAAAAGTTGTTCTTCCTAATGAACGGCTTAACATTTTCAAGATAAAATTCCGAGTTTGAAAATGGTATGAAGAGGATAGTCTCACAAATTGTAATAAGTAGTCCAGTTGGGTGATCGAACTGAACATTCGCCGTTCTTGTCTCATGTATCTCCAAATGAAAGCCGTACCGCAGTTTAGAGTTTCGGTGTAAAAAGAAACTTCAGGACAACTGACGGTTTTCGTCTATTTCGCGCAAATATTTTGCATTCAGATATTCAGTTTGTTGAAAGAAGACAAATCCTGAGTTCTGATGCAATGGGTTCCAGGGTTTTGAAGGTCAGAGTACAAAAACTATTTGTTAATAAGACGTTGACTCTAATCGTCCTGTCATCCTAACGGAAGAGTTTTCGGGTACTGCGCCGAGCCTCGGCAGTTTCCTCGAGGTTTACGAGAACTCGATTGCCTGTTTTGACCCAGGTATCATAAGTTCACCTGCGCAAAAAAGTTCCGTATTGATATTCAAGCTCAAATGACCGCCAGCAACCGTGTACCAAAAAGAACCTACGATTATGTGTCCATTGGCAGTACTTGTCGTAAATGATTTCAGGAACGCACACCACTCTGACGTAACGTCGTGTCGTTCAGGGTCCTTGAAGTCATCTTCGATTCATCAAGCAACCATCAGCTTATCATCATTGTTTGAATGTTTTTATTCGTTGACTAGTTCCATTGGTTGGTTAAACGAGACACTATACCCGATACTAATTGGTTAGATGATGATACTCAAGTATTTTGGAATTTGATGGGCCAATAAAAACAATAATCTTTCGATGGCAGAGTGTGAAGTGAGAACTAAGTTGAGGAGTCGAGTTTTTTAAACGATAGGGTTTTCCTAGTGTTGGACGGGCTAGTAAAAGTTGAAAATGTGTATTCTGATTACTTTGCTCTATGTTATGCATTACTACTTGAATGGTATTGAAGCCATCGAGTAAGTTAAACGTTTCTAGTGACGAACCTACCCAAAAAAGACTTTCGGGAGATCGATTTTTAGGAAATGCTACAAAAATTCTACGAAGGGAGACGAACCTAGTTCCATTTTTTCTCGGAAGCGATGTAGTTTTGTTTGCATTGTTTACCTCGTGATTAGCTCTGTCCTTTTTTTACAGTAGCCATCGGGTCAAACCGACAATTGTTCAGAATGTTTTTGCACATTGGAGCACCAATTACGTGGGTTGCGGCAAAGGATTCTGATATTCCTAACTGGGAAACACGTGAGAAGTTCGACCCGAAAGAATCAGTCACCGGGCATCAGTTGAGAAAGTTCTTTGATTATAACTATGGAGAGTGTCACGTAGTCGGGAATATTGTACGAGACACACTGGAAGTGAGTCACATATATATATAAACTGAAACTTATGGATGCACTCCAGATTGGTGGGATAGACCTCGAACGAATTCAGTTTGGTTTGATCACCCACGCTTTGAATTCGCATTTGTTGACTGAAGATGCGGACGGCTTCCTCGGACTGGGACCCCAGGCTTCTAGAACCAATTTTGAGCGCACATTTATGGATTATATGGCCGATCAAAAGCTCTTCGGGTGTCGGAGATTCGGATTTATATTCAACAAGTTAGTTGTCTTCGTTATTAAAATATCCTAATCGTTCGTTCATTTGTTCACTCGCTGGTCAACTCAATTTAAATATTCCTTCTGTCTGACATTCAGTTCGTCTTCAACATACCTTGCTGACCAAATACAATTATCCGGAAATAGCATATGCTGTTAAACTTTCGAAAGTATACTACTGAAGGGTCTGAGTAGTACGGGAGTACAAAAAACTACCGGTTACGCCTTGTCTAGGGCTCATCAGGCAGACGTTGTATCCGGAAGCATTTTTGGTAATGTATTCGCCAGTAGGCCAATGTGTGTGTACTGTGATGAAGGAATTCACTACCATACAAATGTAAACCATTGGTGTTTCACGTGATCCAAGTAACATTTCTGACGAGAGGCTTGCATCCAATTTGATGCATTGACTGACTGAACCCCGTAAGACTAATAGTAATAGAATATATGGACCTAAACAGAGGCAGTCGAGGTGATGTGTTGGAAACTGAAGGACGGCTAGACACTTACATGTGAGGTGCGCGTAGTTGTGTGGTAGATGATTTTTTCTGAGTGTTCCGTTTAAAACAAACCTTTCCAAAGCAAATAATATTAAAAATGCTTTGTAATAATATTTCAGTGGGGTGGAGGGCGCCGGCTACATTGCTTTCGGTAATGACGTCGAGACACACATCAAAGGGGAGCTGGTTTTTGTGGACTCTACAAGTGTTACGAATTGGCAAACTGAGCTTACCAAGTAAGTGGTTTAGGTTTCCGTTTAAACAAATTTTGGGATTATGCACGAGTACAAACATTTGTGTTTCTTTCGTCTGTTTACTCTCTTGTCTTGTAGGATCATGGTAGGAGAGCATACTGTGTACGTCGGTGCTCGGGCTACCCTCTTCGACACACTTTATAAATCTGTCGTGTTACCCAGCGAGGTCGCGAAGAAAATCAACGAATTGCTCGAGCCCACAGGTAGTGTCGGGCCTTTCACAGTCATGGACTGTGAAATGAAACAAGGCTTACCTGATATCACGTTCGCATTTGGAAGTACGCAACTTGTTCTCAAAAGCCATCAGTATTTGGCCCGGGTAACGACCTCTGTTTCTTGAATCTGTCCATTTTAGTTCTGCCCACTAGAATGATAGGTTCCTAATCAATTCACGTTCCAACTTCATTCGATTTGATTGCAGATTGAGAAAGATGGCCGGGACTATTGTGTGAATATATTCGCAGAGGCCGATCCAACAGCCTTCCCGTCCGCCATAATGGGAATGAGTTTCATTTCGAAATTTGACACTTTGTTCGATTTGGACCTAATGAGGATTGGATTTGCGTCATTGGGCCGATGAAAACATCCAAATTAAAGAACAACGCTTAGTGCATCGTTTTGTCTCATTTCTTTGGTTAAAATAAAAACCTTCGCGCTAGGACTTTGGATGTGGAATACTCAACAGTCTACTGGAGCACTGGGCAGCAAACTTCCGGCAGTGAGTGATTATTGGTATGTAAAAGTTTGGGTCAGAGACGAACCGATTCAGGTAAAAATACAAATTTCAACGAACGGATGCAGTAAATAATCGAAAATCAAATCGTTCAAATATTGCATCCTTTCGGTGCATAACTGCGATGCTACCAGAAGGAGGCACGAGGGCTGGGATTCTGCCGGGGTCCCCAAGCCTAGACGTGGGACGTTGGGACGCGAAGGTCGGGTTCGAACCCCGAACCTTCCGATCAGTACATCTGCTCTCTAACCACTCTGCCATCCCCTCCCAGAAATAGAGCAAATAATCCATATTTACACTGGATTTTATCATATCGAAAGTCTCAGGGGTATGAACCAGAAACACTGTGTAAAAGAACAGATTATGAATGGCTGAATAGAACTCAAGCCAGAATGGATGAGTTTGAGAGCCTGAATATTTAAAACTTTGCTTTATTTCTTGGCGTAAATGGGGCTTGAAGATCCCTAACATTCCGCAGCCATACGTGAGGTGTACATTAAAGTCAAATGAAAACCAATTAATTTGGTAATTAGACAATACAAAGCTGATATAGCAAGGAGAACGTAAGATTTAACTGAAAATTGAAGACTACGTCCACTTGCTGAGCATCAAGAAGGGCGAAACCGGTCGTGAACTGTTGAATAGTTTTCAGCGTAGTGCATTACGAAAATACGTGTATGTCGATTAGTGGCAACTGGAACATGAGGTGGTCTGATGCAACACATTCAGTTGCTTGGAAACATCACAAATGAGAGATTCGGCTGGGTTCCAGGTAAGTCTCTCGCGAAACCAAGTATTTTTACGTGATTGAACAAACCCAAATTAGTTTGCAAATGAGTGATTATTCGCTAATTTCGTGCAGTTTGGTTTAAAGTATAACATAAGGTTGACGGAAACTCGGGGACTTCGCTTACGTGATGAACCCCAAGAAGAGCTTGGGCTACCGAGGAAATTTCACCAACCGTATGAGTAGTGTATTACCTCTACACATGTATCGAGCTATCTCGAATGTCGTACCAAATGAAACATTAGGGCGGCCTGGTGTAGCACGACCAATTGCTAAAAAGCATCATAAACAAGGGATTCCGCTGTGTTCCAGGTGAGTCTCCCGCAAAGCCAAATTTGTTTGCAAATGAGTGTATTCTACTGACATGGCATTTGTTAAATCACACGTCCCAAGGGGTTTCCATCTCCATGCTTGAAGAACGTAGAAACGAATAGAGTAAGGGGCCTTCGTGGCACTCGTTTCTACATCACGTGTTTTTATATCACTTTGCTGAATCACAAAAGGGTTGTAGTCTAAACTGAACTTTTACTATCAGTGGTGGCTAGGTTTTTGGGTTACCTACCTAAAGTTTAGCCTTACTTGTCTTGCTCAGTTGAACCCATTTGCACTCCGCGTTCATGTTAACTGAAGACGTACTTTAATCTCAGATAGTTCGTCTGTTCATGATACTTGCCAACTGAACCTCCCGCACAAAGACAACAGCATGTATTGTTGGAAGTTTGTTTCCTTGAGAGGTTGGTGAAAAAAGTTTGGAACCCCACGACCTGTTTCGGCTGATTTTGTTGATTTTTCTTTCGATTCGATTTGGTTTCAGTGTCGTTTACTCAAATGAATTCATGACAACTCCTCGGGCGTTTACTCCAGAGTCCGTGCTGACCAGGGCCTACCATGGTTTACTCTAAATTAAGTAGTGAAAATTTCTTCGCAATCCACTACTCATAGGGTTGTTGAAAATTCGACAGCCCACGACGGATTTCGGCCATCATGTGGCTCATCAGGTAGGTCCAGTCCTCGAGTCTCCATTAACCTTATGTTCTACATGAAACCAAATTGCACAAGATTAGTGAAATACACTCATTTTTAAACAAATCTGGTTTTGCGAGAGACTTACTTGAAACCCAACTGAATCTCTCGTTTTTTGATGTTTCCAGGCGTAGATCTATCACAGACGAGAGATTAAGCTTGGTTCTAGGTGAGTTTCTCGCGAAACCAAATTTGTTTGCAAATGAGTGCAGTTCGCTAATTTCGTACAGTTTGGTTTCAACTAGAACATAAGGTTGACGGAAAACTGGGGACTACGCCTATATGATGGGTCCCAAGAAGGGCGAAAAGGGTCGTGGGCTTTCGGAGAGTTTTCAGCAACCTTATGAGTAGTGTAATACGTCTGATCGCACTGTTGTTCAGCCGCTCGAGGTCCGATTGTCGCGGATTCCAAACTCTCTGATTTTCGTGATCAAAGTGCGTTAGCATTGGTATTCTAGCTTTTGAGCAAACAAACTAGTACTCTGGCACTTAGGTGTGACTTAGAGATAATCTGACATTGCAACATATGATTGTGGTTGACGAGCATCTCCTGACGACAATCTTGGTGTTTCGGTTATTCGCTTGCTGCATTCATAACTACAAAAGCTCTCGTCTTCAATGAGGAACTGAAATTCTTTCATTTTAATCAAGTAATGGTAACGCCATTCACTATGTCACTCTACGAAAGCTGCAGTAACCGCTTCTTCCTTCCGTTGTTAACTAAACACCTCAACTGAATAATTTCCCACCTTTTTCGCTTGGTAGGTAATCAGCTTTCTTACTGCTGAGTTCTTCATCCAAAGCAAATGCGCTGGTGGTTGGCTGCATCTGTTGCCCACCTGAAGCTACAGGCTTAACTGGGCGGAGCTGCTGGCCGTTCCGGCAAGTGCTGTCTTGAACTGAATGTTCCAAAATGCCAAGATATTATAGTTTCCTTTATCTCCGGTTCACGTTTTATGATAGCTCTTAAGCCTAAGATATTTTCAATATTCGTTTCCACAGAACTGTGAAATATTTGGATGTGATCAAATCAAGTAATCCTATCTGGTCCTCCTCATATCCAAGCAAGCTTTGTAGAAGTTCGACGTCCAGTCTCTCGCACGGTTTGGTGCCATCCCTTCATGGGTTTATTAGTGTATGTAGTTTCACCCACTTAATCTGTTTTTCCCCCGTCCTTCTCCCGGGAGTTCTCGGAAAGCTGTGTCAGCGTACTCCCGTGTCACAAGGACATTAGTCCTTCTAGATGCGCCAGACTTCAGAAACGTGTTGAATCTTCTTTTCGAGAATCATGAGACGGTCTGCGTACAGCACATTCAGTTGTGGAGTATCATAAACGAGAGTTTCAGTTGAGTCTCTCGTGAAGACCAAATTGATTTGCAAATGGGTGTACCTCTCGAAAACAGTTCAATTTGTGTTCAGGTAGAACATGAGTTTGACAGAAGCTCGGGGACTGCGCCTACCTGATGATCCCGAACTCGAAGGACGAAACCGATCGTGGGCTGTCGAAGAGTTTTCAGCAAAGTTGTGAGTAGTTACCTTTATGAAAATCGTGAGGCGGCCTGTGTGCAGCACATTCAGTTGTAGACTATCGTAAACGAGAGATTCAGTTGAGTCTCTGGTGAAAAACAAATTGATATGCAAATGAGTGTATTTCTCAAAGTTTTCAAGTTGCTGTTTGTGAGTTGTTAGGGAACTGGTCCATGTTTTCGGCATGGTTCGAAATGTCTCTCTTCGTAAAACAGCCCATTGTTGTGGTTTTCCTTTTAAGGGCAACAAACTTCACACCTCCGTTAAGTCTAAAGTTAATAGACTACAGTAAATAACTTGTTCGTTTTGTTATTCAGTTGAAATTGCTCCTATTTGATCTAAATAATTCACTTACAGTTAAAGAAACCGTCTGAGCTGAATATCGAAGCATCCGCTTGCTGCGTAAATTGTCCCTACTAGACAGTTTTATCGCAGGCTCTGTTCAGTTCTCTGTCCTTACCAAGGAATTCGCGGTGTTTGTGAATATCTATTACAAATTCGCTTGTCGGTGATGAGGTACTCCACACGTTTACTCTACACATCACGGTATACGACTAAGGCACGCTGTCCTCAAGCTCCTCAAGCAATCCGCGGAAAGTTCAAGATGTCCCCTGGCTAACGCTAAAATCGCGGCCCACCAGAAGTAACGGTCTTAGAGGTAATAAGCTTCCACTCGAGTGTTTACACGATCAGGTCGTATGACTGACCTTGGCACTTCAACCCATATAACCAACACGAAAATTCAAACGATGAGGACATCTCTGAGAGAGTGATCACTGATTTGTAGTGGTCATTCCTAAAGTAGAATGACTGCTTATGTGAAAAGTTGCTCCTTAACGCTTTCGCTGGACTGTTCGTGAATATTGGAAAACATCACAGTGATTTGGAGGCGTTTTCCAAGTTACATGTTAGTTACAAATTACAAGTGAGAATGGCTTCCTGTCTTCTACCTGAAACAAGTTGATACTTCCACCCTGATGGCGCGCTCACAACAAGTTAACGTGATATCGAATACTCTAGGGCTGTTTGTCTTTGAATGTAAAACAAGATCAAAACATGTACATAATTGCCCTTGGAAGCAGCCATATGTGACAGCCAAGAAAGTGACTTATTCCGTCGCTTCAGAAGGTCTCAGGTAATATACACTACGCAGTTAGTTCCTTTATCATCTGATTCGTTTAATGATACCATTTGCACGAGTGGCTGATCAGCAGCTGATCAGCCGTCGCTCTTAAACAGGATGTGACGCCACTTGCCCTTCACTCAATGAATCTGTCACGTGGTCACGTGGTCATATGTTGACTGGCCCCTCCATGGTTTTCATCGGAGAGCATCCCTCTGTTTGTTGTAATGTCATTCGTTTTGATTGTGCACCAACTGATGTTGGTCGTGCTGAACAATGTAGACGCTTCCACAAGAGTAAGGATAGTACCAGGCTGGCAGGCAAAAGAGAACACAGTTCGGTTCAAATAAATTTGCTTTTCTCTGTTTTCTGAGTCAGCTTGTATTAATAGCAGAGTAACTGAGCGGAAAAGTAAATGGCTGCTAGCTTTTTCCACTCCGTAAGTGCCACGACGACATTGAGCAATGCATCCTCGATCTAAAAAGTTCAGTCACTTCCCCGAGGGCACCCAGAACCACCTTGATGCGACAACAAATGACCCTAATTTATTGGGTGCTCAAATAGTGCATCAAGCCTGGGTAATCCCAACAGCCTAACAGGTCACCGGTGCGTCAACTTTCCTTGAAAACAATCACTTCGCAAAGCGATAGGTTAACCTTGACAGCAAACATTGTTACCTAACACAAAGGCTGGATCAATTATGGAGGCTGGCATGAATAAATGCATATTTTTTGGTAGTTCCCTCTCCTAGGTTATCAGTAAAAATTGATAGGCTGCAGTGACAAAAATCCATCTGCCACACAATAAAAAAGGGGGAGAAATTTGGTTGAGTTACCGTGAAAACTCAGTGTATTCGGGGTCTGTCCAATTCGTGTGTGAGTAGAACACGGGGTTTACGGGAACTTCCAAGAAGGCCGAAGCCGTTTTTGGGCCGTCATGACGTTTTGAGTGACCTTGTGAGTAGCATGTCACGTTTTTACAACATTTGTCATACTTTGTAAGGCACAAAAGCAGCCGCAAAATCCGCATTTTGTGTCTCACCAACTAGTTTATACTGAACTCTGGTCTTACATTGGACATCTTCTGTCTCGTCTTCCGGTATTATAATCCATTAGCCGAATGATTAACAAGGGGGATGACCGAAAGAAAGTACAATAATGTACAAAACGCTCACACGTGAACCGATAAAATGAAGTCGTGTTGCCCCGTTTTATCAACACTGGTGAAAGGAAAAAGGCCTTCGCTGCGGAGTTATTTATCAGAAAACGCTACCTGAACAGTTACAGACTATTGGACAGGAGGGCAAAACTCTCATAAGTATGTTGTTTACAAAACTGAATATCCATGTTCTCCTTGAAAGCATCTTCCTGATTTTTTCTAAACATTCATTGACTGTTGCCCGATTGCAATCAAATGCTACAGAGCGAGTCCACAAATTCCGTAATAGATGTCACTTTTCAAGAGGCGCACAGAGGATTTACGAGAAAACGTGCTACTCGCATGCTCCCTCATCAGTAGTATCACCGCTACGCTGGTAGCGCTCTGTGAAGACAAAGTGCTATGCGTGATCCGCTGATCCGCTAAAGAGGGCTACCCACTGACGGTCAAATTAATTCCCCCCCCCCAAAGTGTCTCCTTGTATCTCTACGGCTTTTTCCATCAAGTATACGGTTTGATGTAGAAGCAGTTCAGCTGTCCTTCAAAAGACACTCCTAAGAGTTTTGCTGCGTTGCAATGCGATTGATTTTTTTCGAAGACATTTTGCTGATACCCAATAGGCAGAAATGTGAGTGGATCGCAATTAGGTCAATGAAAACCTTTCGGTGAAAGTCGTGGGAGTAGGCTGTTTGGCGCGTAAGGACACGTTGATTCAAGTGGTCTTCAATCTCACCGTTGAGCTCAAACCACGCAAGAGCAGTCGAAATTTCACAGTGCAGATAAATCTTTTTACTTTGGCATCCACACCAATGCAGGAAATATGTAAGCCGTTACTGGACTATCCCCTTTGCACAAGATAGTAAGACCTATGTCGGAGAATACTATAGAGGTTGAGAAACAATCTAATTCCCCCAGAAAACTAATTTTATTGGCTCTAAAAGTCTCTGTGAATGGAATACTAAGTCACATCTTGGAAACTTACTATCTGGAAGGATAAGACACGCAACCATATCGGCCCAATTCTTTATCGTTTTTGAGGACCACTGAGAATGTACTCGTTTATCAGTAACTTTGGTCCATTTATTGGTATCGATCAGTGAGTTTGAAATCTGTTCAACGAGCTTGACAATCAGCTCACAGAAGTCTCGGCACCGGACAAGGTCACAAGCAAACAGTTTATTGCACTAGTAATGTCCCCTCGACAGGTAATGAAAACCAATTTTCAATACCAGTGAACAAACGTGTAGTCATCTTACCAACTTCCAGTGGAAGCTATAAATAATTATGACGAGACGGTTTCCTAGTCGGGCTTGGAACAGATCAGTATCTCACCGATACACCAAAAAAACACTTGATGCCCTGTCCGATTGTGAGGGTATACCCATTTTTTGTGATCTGTTTACTGACCACAGATGAGTAATTCGTTTTTGCGCATCTATGATTATTGTAGAAACTTGGAAGCCACAATTTGCATCAACAATTCTTGAGCTCGTGAGGCGATTTTGATGTCAAAACCATGTGTCTCAACTGATGACCCCAAAAGTTGGAAATTGTAGTCTTATGTGAACAGTCGCTGGCTGTCACAATCCCGGTTGACGGACAGTTAAAACAGTAACCCGATATCGAACTATGTGAGCTACCGTTGATTTAATGGAATGCATATCCACTATTAGCCTGTGCATACGACACGCAACCAAACACATAAAACCGACGAGTAGTTGATGGATAACCCATACACACAAAGCAAGAAAGACTAAGAGGACCGAGTTACCTGAGCAGTTTAGCTAAACATTTTGGCATACTTTTCCCGGAAAAAATCAGCCATGAGGAAAAATGACAGTTTTGTAAGAGAAGACCTCAAAAACTCAGCTAAACAGCCATCATATTAATTGGAAGGGTCCGTTCCTACAGAAAGAACTTGTATGTAAATTTTGTTTTTCCTGGGGTTAACATCTAAACAGACCAAATGAAGTTAGACGAAACCTAGATCCGGTCTCCTCTGCAAGTAAATGATGACCATTGTTTCCGCAACAAAAGTGTTTTACTACTCTTGGTAGTAGATCATTTGATCGAAATGACTAACCATGTTTTATATTTCGCGTTCATTAAAAGTCCAGCATGCTCCGGAATGAAATTCTATGTGAGAATGAAGCGGTTTTTTGCGCTCTCAAACTGCAATTACCATCGTCGTTTGAGTAGTTGTGACCTTGGTGAATTCAGCTAACGGATCTGATTTGGCGTCAATTTCAAGAGAACATTCTTTCAGCAACCTTGTGAGTAGTTTCCTTTATGAAAATATACTGCGATATCTCGAATATCGTGCCAAATGAAACAAGAGGTGGCCTGTGTGCAGCACATTAAGTTGTAGAATATCATAAACGAGCGATTCAGTTGAGTCTCTCGTGAAAACCAAATTGATTTGCAAATGAGTGTACTTCTCGAAAACATTCTTTCTATTTTATTGGAAACAAATTTTAAGGCATATCCAGAAAATACCGCAAAATACCATTTTTAGCTGATGATACAAAAGGCTGAGAACCAGAAGTCATAGTTTCTCGAAATTTTCGAGGTGCGACCACAGTTTTGTCCTAAGTGGTCAGACAAATTCTAGCCCCATTGCCTGTTAGTTAACACAAAACAGACCGTTAGGTGGATTGAAAACCTAATCCTTTGTCAATAGTTTGATTGTTCTGGAGCATGGATAATAAAATAATGAAATTTTTGTAATACTGAAATACAACTGCTGAAAAATAAGGGTGCACTTCGGTCAGAGAATTCTCTCAACTTCAAACTACATACAGAAACACAGGGTAAACTAACTTTTCTATGGGTTCAATACACAACTCAAAGTTGCTAAAAACTTCCATACGACGGTTTCGGCCTTCTTGGAGCTCATCGAGTAGGCGCAGTTCTCGAGTGTCGTCAACCTCGTGATCTACTTGAATCCAAATTGGACAGATTTAGACAAATACACTCGTCTGCATATCAATTTGGTTTTCACGGGAGACTCAGCTGAAACCCAGCTGAATCTCCCGTTTAAGATGTTGGTAATCACACTATACCCACCTATACAGCACTGTCAGAAAATAACTGTGTGCTTTATCGTGTGCATGACTTGAGCTGTCAGTGATGGACCATAAATCTTCTGTTCACACAGGGCCATCCTCAGTTTCCTCTCTCACCAGAAGCACTTTTTTGTGGTATGGAAATCGGATATCCTGTGGAGGTGGACTTACGCAATGGCATTCGTTGCTGTGCTAAGCTCACGTTTTTAGTACCTTACATTACTCGTACGCTCGAACCCGTCAAATGAACCCAAAGATGTTAAAAAACTTCTCACCTGATTATTGTCAAACACAGCGAGATAATCAGCAATGTCAGGAGAGGGCGAAAGAGGTAGGACAATAATTGTAGCCGGCCGCTCAAAATTTTACAATCACAACTCACTCATGAAAGAATTTTTTGGAAACTGACTGACAACGGCTGCTAGGAATCAGAGGCCGAAATAAATTTGACAACCGGCTTGCTTTTTCATCCACTAATGCGAAAGTGATCGCTGTCGGCCTACATTCTTTGTGGTGAGACCAAGGAGCTGAGTTGCACGCATGATCAGGCGGGTTGGTGAATGAAATACTGGTGTAGAAAACCCCGAGTTATGTTGTAAAACCATAATACATCTGACTGGTTTTGTGGAGCGTCAGGTGATCAGCTTTCCTATTCACAGGATCTTTACTGCTCTCCCAGTTATATTGTCGTTATCTATCCTCGGCACGTCAACTGCCTAAATCTTTTGCTTAGCTCTATACAGAAAGTTATATCTTACGCTATCAGAAGCTGGCAAAGCTGGCAAAACGTGTACCACACTTTAACATGTTTGCAGTCCGTTGCCTATGATCTTTCCTCGGAGCGGCAGCGGTTCACTCGGTACCAAACGTTTCCACTGATAAAGGCACCCTCAAACACTGGAAGGAATATCAAATTCAGGGGTAGTCCTTTTTACACTGTTTCAATGAATCTTGAGACAGTACATTTGCCGCAAACAGCGGGTCTCGGAGAGATTTCGCGTTTACTAAATGTCATCAGATAGGGCGAGAGGGGTTAAGCACGTCGGTTCAGACTTGTAATTAGCCGTTGATTAATCCAGACAATGATCTGATTTGGACTAAATAGTTTACAACTTTTATCCGATTACTCTTTGATCCTTGCGTGGACACATTTGAACTGTGTAAGTAAATCCACCAGCCGTATGTAACCACACCCCTTTTTACTACTCTCTTATAGATAGACGCAGTGTCGTGAGTAGTTTTCAAAAGTGCAATACGTCTAATGTCCAGCCTGAGGCAGCCAAGGACAAAATAAGAATGCACCTGAATAAAATCATTTACTAAAAATTCATGACAATGCTGAGAGTATTACAGGGTAAACAAATGCGGGAAGGCTTATCGAACAGCTCTTCATCCTTTTTAGGCACAGACGTTCAAAGTGGTATGTCAAAAGCGTCATGCATGTACGTTGAAGTAATTTCTCAGTATGCACCGCAGTATACTTTCGCAATCCCCTTCAGAAAGAATGAAGTCACCTATAAATAATTACCACGAACCCGACAAAATGCATGGAGATGTTCGAAAAATGAAAATCACCCAGAATCGCTGCGCATCGTAGTGTCTAACTCTGCACAGGGTGAATGAGTCATCGTCCAGTAAGTTGAGAATGAGACGCCGTCGCTTACGACTTGTGATGATATTCAGAAACATGGAATACTAATAAACTTATGAAACAGATGTTTGGAATGCAAACGCTTGAACGCACTGCGGCAGGCCAAGTGTGGACCCAAGTAAACTTCGAGTTTTTTTCAGAATGTTCACTAAAACTATCCAGAAATTGAGGGGACATCACAATTCCTGAGTTTTGGCTGGCGTATTGGGTGTAAAAAACTTCAGGGCTTGCACAAAATGTAAGTTCACACTGGTACTAAAGGTGGTGATAGTGTTGTCACCGAAAAAAATTTTGGAGATGGTAGAGTCACCGGAGAGAACAGTTTTGTCCACAATTTCTCTTCAAAATGGATAAGATAGGCTTAAGATGGAACGGAATGTCCAGTCGACGAAATATATCCATTGGTTAGCTGACCTGGTCGTGAGAATTAAGTTTCGGACGTATATTGGTATAACCAGCAGAGTCGGCGACTTGCGGTCTGGACCGGGCAGATGGTCTATGAAGGCCAAAGTCAGGTTGGTATATAAACTGGTGTCGAGCTACAAATATTCATCCCTAGCTTGCTCCTCTTGCGGTCCGGATGCCCACGATGTGCTGGACGCTGCCACCATGGTTGCAACGACGATACGGCCAAGTGGGATGGTTAACTGTGGTAGAATGTTATGTAGGTTCACAGGATGTCGGTGAAGTGCTTTCTCACTGGAATGCTGATCAAAAGGGTCGTCGGTAAGTTAATATTCTTGCCCACAATCATGCAAATAACTTATATTTAGGTATGCTGATTTTGACTGCCGATCGTTCATGCGTGTCGTTCACCGTGACAGTCGCCTCGTAATAATTAGTTTTTATATATGCAACACTCGCATGACCTGCGTACGTCCGATTGCCGAGTGTATGCTGCGAACCGACGTGCGAATGCTCAGCAGGAGCGTGTTGTGTTTGGATTGTTGCGATATTTTAAGTCATCCATGGAAATCCGAGACTATGTCCGGAAAAACTATTGAATAGACTAGACCGGTGATGGTGTGCGGGTCCTGCGCGATAAACTACACCGCTTGGACTATCCTGTATGTGATCTGCAGGGTATCCGAGATCCGGTGCGCCCATTTGGACCCATGGCTATCTGTGATGATGGGAGTTTGAATATTCTCTCTCTTGCTTCCGTCCGTCTGCGTGGTTTGCTTGCGAAGTATGGTGATGCAATTCAGGCAGATTCAACCTAGCTTCTTCAATGGGAAATGGGTGGGTTTTTCTGCCGTAAAATCCATCCCCTCCTCTGGCCATTTTCATTCCGTTGCCTTGCACTAATTCTTTTCCCATTTACTTTCCAGACACAACTGTGGAACCCATTTTTAATGGTTCTGTTATTTGTTGGCAATCAGTCATAATAAAATTGTTTTCCTAAACTTGGTTTCCTATTTTATGACGACGCAAGCGTCACGGCAACCAAGGCATCCAGGCCTTGAGTTGAAGACCAGCTTGCGTAGGTGAGGAAAGGGGAGCGTAATTTTCCGGTTTCGTCCATAGCCTCAGAGTGGTCCCGAAGCGTTCTAGGACAATATAGCGTCGCCTCTAACAGCATACGTCTAGCATTGCGTACAATAGCCCGGTAGCCTAACTGTTCCTGGAACACGTATTGCGCTTCATGGGTGTTTCACGTAACGGTGTTACTAGTTACGCAACCGACAAATATCATTCAATCCGAGGGTTCTATGACAGGGTCACACCGTCTGTTGTTACCAACCAGGGTTCAAAACTTCATTCGTGACATAAGTCGCTGTTGCTTTAGGTATAGCTGATATGTCTCGTCGAAAGTCGCATCAGAAGGTTGTGGCAATAGTGGTATTCCAAGCTTAGAGTTCCGAAGGACGCACCAATAGTTCCTTCATTATAAGCCACTTCAAACTGATTTAGCGCGCTAATATGAAGAGCTGTTACTGATTGGTTCTTCGTGTGGCTTGAAACCCGGTCAACATTGTGACCTGTTCACACTTAGCTACCGAACGCAATTTCAAGGATACGTGGCCTCCAATGGATTCACTGAGAGGAACATATGCTATTACACTTAGGCTATCCCTTTAATTCAAACGAATAACTGTTTCATAATATGTGAACGATGCCAATACACCAGCGTCAGCCGCTAAATCTGGGCTGTTCTGACTAATTAATTTTTGTTACCGCCAGCAATCCCAAATATCATCTTCCTTTGGATATATAGTTAACTTTAGGAACAAAATATAGGGTTACACTCTTTACAACCAAGCTATCTAAAACTACCGGCAATCGCATATTATTTGCGTTTATTATATTTAAAAATCCGTTATCCATGTAAATTTTTTAAAGATACAACAGCACCATAATTATCCGCTTCGTTTGGGAGGATCAATCATAAACCGCAAATCTGCCATGTTGCCACTTTTGAATGTTCCCGCCATCTAGGTATTAACCAGTCAGAATGGGGATGACGCCGCAAGCGGCGGGATCGCGTACAACCAGACGAACTAGAAATCCAGAATTCAAATTAGCGCAACAAGTAGCACGTATGTATTCGAATTGGCGTATATGTACAGTATTTGGAATATTAAAACAAGAGAACAATGAATAGAGCAATGAATAGAGTATCAGTCATGTTCATCACACTGGTGTTAGCGGAGTACACGATCGAATAACAAACTAGTCGCTCGTTTACGCTGTTCTTCCGTTGGGACTCTAGTAAACACCAAGCCAATTTGACAAATTTTAACAACTCGGTGTTTGGGTAGAACGAGGTTGATAAAAACTCTGTGACAGCATCTATTTAAGAAGCCTAAGAATGAAAAAACGATGATGGGCTTTCAAAGAACTCTTAGTTACCCTAAAACTGGTGAGCTCCGTCAATAGAATATGTTCTTGTATATTTATATTTATTCAGAATCATTTAGAAACATCTTCAGGGGACAAGTTCGCCCCAAGAAAGACTAACAATTGTTTTAGAAAATAACGTTGTGAATCCGGTTAAAACCACAGTGGGTCTACAACGCTTTCTTCCTCATTCGCGCAAATTCACTAGGAAACCGACGCTCCCTAACACTTAGATGACCAGCCGTTGTTTTTGAAGTCACCTTCACCGACTGGTTTACATCAAACTGCGGAAGTTGAAAGCATGTGACCCAAAAATGACTGCCATCTTCTTGCAAAAAGGCCCCTCCCCTAATGATTGCTATCCTTAGCTTGTACGGTTGTGTCATTTGATGTCACAGTATTAGAAAACAGAATGAGCATTCGAGAGTCGCCAGTCAATGCTAAATGTGTCTTTGAGCTAATTGCGATAAATAGTGCATGGAAGCAATTTCGTCCTCAGTTTGTTCACGATTTAAAGTTTGGTGATGTGCCATTGGAGGATGGGACAGCTCAGTATTCGCACAATGGAATTGAATTTTCGAAAGCTGCGACGTGCTTTGTTCGATGAGAAGAGGGGCAATTGAGTTCAGAGTACAAGCCCAATCTTTTTAGCCTCATCTAATCATCCCGAGGTATCAGGGATGCTAGGAAAGTATCCCACTGGAACTTGTCCGCCAGAGGTATGATTACTTCAGTGGGCAATCAAATTCGGTGAGCTGCAAACATATGCACGTAGTTTGAAATGGATTTTGGTTTCAGTACATACGCAACAAAATGCAATAATTTGGAGTAAAAAATTTTATTCAACTCGCGGAGGATTTGCATCTATGAGTATTGTGCTGCTAAGCGGCACCGGAGAATGGTGGGGAAAATGTGGTAACTCCTTTACTAACCTTGAGATAAAGTTGAAAGTAGAGGACTTTCACCATTAAAATAGGACCCGCAAACTACTACCTTCAAAAATGGTTCCAAGAGTTGAACGAGGGACAGAAAGTTGACAACATGTTCTGTGACTTCAACAAACGTGCTTGTCTCCGGCTGGTCTCATGTGACCTTTGTGGTGGGGAATTTGTGAACCAACAGAAGCAGAATGCAAGAGCTAGGGTCAGCTAGCAGACAGGAGGACAAATACTACTCAAAGTACAAGAGTAAGGTTTTATTTCGGATCGTAAATCAGTGGCTTGTTTAATCGAGTTTAATGAATCTGTGCATGAAGCCGGACTCAGTAGAACACGAGCGATGGATTTGGCTGCCCTCAATGTCATTAATCAAACCGTCTCGATCGATTGTTCGGGGCCAAATAGTTCCTAAAAAAATCGCTGCGTCTAGCTGACTTGGTGATCTGTATTTAGTAAATGTTTTAGGACTGCGTTATTACGATACACGATGCCTCCGTGTCATCTCGTCATTTAATGAATGATTACATAGCGAAAGTCGATTTACTTTGCCTCATGTGCAACTACTCGGGAAATATTTGGTGGGCCGTGCCTATAATTCGGAACGATCAGAAGTGTATCCTCATGGCCATGTTAACCCAGCCTAATGTTCTGTTTTTGTAGTTTGAAAAGCTTTTGTTGGATTACGATAGAGGAGAATAGTTCCATTGTATATTTGTCATGGTGACATACTAGTCCATTGTGATTAAGCTGACCTGTCTCGTCATCTAAAACTCACAAAGTCAATCAATTTCAGCATTTTCCATTGAACGCCCCTCGGAAACTCAATGAAAAATCGTCTATGAGGAGCCTCCCGACTGAAATTTTACCAGCAGAAACTGTTGAGTTTTGCAGGACACTTTATAACCAACGATGAATGGGCCCCTTTGGACAGCGCAATAACTGACTACTTTCCGCGGGTAAGGAGTGTGCGGTAAGGTGGTCCACAACAAACTACAGATTTCCGACCTTGTCTCCATCTTTACTGTGTTTTCCCCGACATTCGTCGTGTTCAAAGGTTAGCTGTTTTTAATAAAGGTCTTCGGTCAAGTAACATTTAGAAGTGATGTCATTTATTGACACGGGGTCCATGATTTCAGAAAGGTTAAAAACCAAAGGTAGAAAAAATTGAGAAGAATAGTGGGAAAATTTTGCATATTGACTAGCTATGTTGAATACCCCTGTATCGAGGGTGCCACTTGCACTCTGGAAGGATAAGATTTTGGCGGTTTTTGCGATTTCGTGTACCTTGTGATGCGGAAGTGGTCGAACATCAAACAGAGAAGACTTAACTTAATGAACAGCGGTAAACTACATCAGGATTAGTTTCTGATCAGTTCAGATAACGGCTATGAAATTGGTAGCGCCTGCTGTTCGGAAACAAATATGCGCTTAGAGTTAAGATCAAGGTTTGAAACTTTTGATGCTTTTTCTGCCAGAAAAGGAGTGATCTGAAGAGGATTCGGAGCACGGTCTTTCACATTTGGAAAGCAGAACGAGTAAAAACCAGTCGCCGGTCCTACTCACATGAGTTTTTAGGACCTGAGGTCCTGAAGAAAGTTTGAAAAAGTAGCTTATTAGCCATTTAATCCTCCGTTACTCCTTGAACGCGACCTGCTTCTAAAATGGGCTTTTTGCTGATGAAGTCGGCCATGCAAATAAATTTGCAAATATTTTATATCCCAACCTAAATCCTGTGTTCAAACGGATCTGCCACAGGCGGATGTTACTCCAACCCGAATGACCCACAACTAAAACACTGCTACACCCATATGGATAATCCTTCAACCAGACTACATTTTTGGCTAGCCACCGTCTGTCATCCCGCCCCAGCGTAGAGCA
The DNA here is from genome assembly GCF_000715545.1 of Opisthorchis viverrini. NCBI lineage: Eukaryota > Metazoa > Platyhelminthes > Trematoda > Opisthorchiida > Opisthorchiidae > Opisthorchis > Opisthorchis viverrini. Next base: position 1,057,407 of record NW_008751705.1, on the reverse strand, counting down.
AAGCTGAGCACTTAGAGTCTTCATGGAGGCTTCTTGCCAGCCTCCTCATTGGGTCTCTTGGAGAATTTCGAAACGAGAGAAGACTACAGGGCTGCAAGAAAAAGACACCGTTGAATCCAGACCTAAAACAGCTTCTATCCTGAGGGGCTAAATGATTTTAAGAGTGCTTGTTTAGAAACTTGGGAATTTAACTTGGCTGGATCTAGGTAAAGCAGATGAATGCTACAATTGGTTCTTTCTGGACACTAGCCAAAATGCTTTAACTGCAAAGTAGGTCAGCGGTGCTGTGCACAGTAATGGCTATTTTCACGGGCTTGCACGCGCGACATCCCTTAACAAAACCTTGCTGAGCACGAATAAACTTTCCCGACGCCCTTTTGTGACCATTACAGGAGGAGTTGTGAACAAATTTCTGTCCGATCTGAGATCACAGTTAGACCGCCCAAATGATTCCGCTCAGTCTTCTCCGGATTCAAAGACAAATAGTCTAAAGCCCATTTTGGGAACCACCGTGCGATTTCTGTACAAATAACGTGAGTGCAGTCCTCCAAATATAGACCTAGATGCCTACCCTCAACTTGGAACGACACCGCTGTATATCTTGTTAGAAAGTTATGTTCTGCTTTTGTAGCTTACAAGACTGTCCCACACTAGCCGACTATTTTGAATCCATTTGGACGCACACACTCAAAGTACACATGATGGTGCAACTTCTGCAACTGCTTGATCGACTGGATATTAGCTTCTCAACGACTTGTTGTTATGAGCGTAAATTTGCTTCTGCGTGGTAACCCAAGCAACAACTTCTGGAATGTTTTCCTCAGTCACCGCAAATCAACAAACCCTACCTAAAGGAAGTTTGCTAAAAGCGTTAATTTTTGCTTTAAAGTCCTGGTGATTCTGCCAAGTGCACATCATCCATTCCTGGCAGGCACTGTGCTGGCCTTCTTTAAATCTTCAACTAACAGCTACCAACTATTAAACCGGCCAGCTAATCGAGGTCGGTCAATTTGGACCAATCACATTCGCGTTCTGGACCAATCTTGTGGTAGTCTCAAGCTAAAGTCCAGCACACAACCTCGCATGCAAAACATCGCACATGAGCAAAGTCATAAAATGTCAGCGGCGTCTCATCACCAAAGACCGATATGCATTGTTTTTGAGAGAACTGTCGCCCTCACAAGCCGCTCAAAATCACAAATGGTATTACCGCTCCCAATGCCTCTAAACCCACTGGTCGCAGCGTAATGCACAAAACCGCACTTTGACTGCTTTCGCCCTCACCGCTCAAAATCACAAATGGTATTACCGCTCCCAATGCCTCTAAACCCACTGGTCGCAGCGTAATGCACAAAACCGCACTTACTTTGCTTGGATGGTTTTCCACCTTGCAGATCTGGTAGCATGCACGAGGGATGAAAACCTCGTGTGGCGGATGGGTACGCCCCGCAGAGAGGGTCGCTCTGTTACGTTGCACCATGTTGCGTTCGTATACCCACCACCCCTCCAGTAGCACGGGTGCATCGCCCATCGCCGGTGGTTCTGAGCCTGGCCTTTAAATTCGGGAAAAAAAAAAAAGAGCACTGCTGTTTTCTGATTGTTACTGCTGGTGTTGGCCTCGCCTCGGTTGAGCTATTTGGCAATGCCATAAACAATAACAAAAACTGGCCTTTTCGCCTGTCCAAAAGTATTCAATAAAAAATCAATATACCTGGGATAGCCAGAAGAAACTCTGCGATGCCCATGGCCTACGTCGACGTGCGTTGCTGTAGCTGCCTTCGTCAATATCGAGGCTACACCGCGCCAAAACCTACCTCGTCAACCAAACAAAAATGACAAACCAAATTTGCTGCTCCCAGGAGTGGACACATACAACACATATAAACATACATTTAGACTCCCGACTCTCCACTATCAACATCCGAGGATAGCATCGAAAAATCTTCGTCACGCACCACTCACTGATTAAGGCTGATAGTAGTGCTTCGGGGACTGGGGACCTTCTCCCTCGCATCCACCTTCCTTCCTAGATTGTCCTAGTATTGTCCTTCTTACTAACAACCCCCAGGAATTTACACCCCCCAGTCGTTACGAGTTTGGTTTACCCTCACCACACCGCCTCTTAGCCCACATGCAGTAAACTGTCCTGTCTCAGGTAGTATAGTTATATTGACAATCTTAGCTTCACTCTGATGACTACACTACTGAGTACAGATTCATCCTTATCCTGTCTTGTTTAATCACCTGATGTCCTTCCATAACTGTGGTAGACGATCATTTTTTTCCCTATTAAAGGACTATATCCTGTCTGATAACCCCTATAACTCTCCAGACCCTATTGATCTCATCTCATTTCATTTTCTCCCCAAGCTTCGACCCGTGGTAATGCGCGCTATGGACTATCTGTTTGGCTGTTGTCAACTCCACCCGATTCGTGCATCACGAAGGAAGGGATCCCCGATCTGAAAATAAAAGGGAAAACAACAACAAGACTGCACATCTCAGCCTAACAACCTAATTCACGACGTCCACCACGGGGCTGTCCAGAAACCGAAGTACTTCAGTGCAGTGATGGTACGGCGCTGGAATACCCGGTTTGATAGCATACCCGCAATTGTTCCCCTCTTAAGTTTGTCCAGGCCCTCTCGCTCACTGGTTCCCATACCGACAACCACAATCAACCTTCATTGTTCCCGGCCACCACCGGAAGGCGTTCATTTCAATCTGCCGAACCTTCTGCCAGATGCAAAGATCTCGACGGCTTTTATTCGTACTCCTCACCGAATGAGTCAATTATTGCTCAGCTTGCGTGAACTCGTTTCCCAAGAAACTTTTACACTCGACCCTGCTTCATCTGCAACACTAGTGAGTCGCTTCACTGCACACTGTACTTCTGCGTTTCCTGCTACCGTTTGTCCGTAATACATTTTTACCCCACTACACCACCCCCACATACCTTTCCGTGGCCATCCGCCATAGCCCAAGGCCATGAAGCCCTAGTGACGGTTCCGGACTTTAGTTCAAACCGGCCTGCCATGTCGTGGCAGCTCTGCTGCATCTCCATATCCATTATTCCGGCCCTACACTTCCTGTAGTTTGAAGTTTTTTTGTTTTTCTCACGTTCCAGTCTGGAAGCTCTTTGTTATGCCCTCACTTGTATTGTTTTCTTTGCCCGCCACTTTTAAACCTCAACGTTCAGATCTCGTGCCATCTGATATGCTCTCCATAGGACATAAAGAGACCTTGTAATTTTGGATTCCTACCCATGCCACCTCAGGTGTGATAAACTCTACTCCAATAAGGTTTACTGCTTACGTCACTTTCCCTTTTCCCATTAAACACAAACCCCACCAGTCATGCCTTTATTCTGACTGTAATACTATGATCATGCCCGACGGTATGCTACCCACTTGTTGGGAATAAATATTATTATTATTATTAAGCACAAATGCAACAACCCAGGCTTGCTTTGATCGCTACAGAATAAAGCAACTGTGTCGCCTAGGGTACATATGCCAAGGATCTTCAGTAGGTATTTTGACCTCACACGGACCCTCTTCTGCGCCACAGATAGTCATTCTAGCATAGCCAAGGCTACTTCACGGAACTCTAGGCGAAAATTTCAGGGGGCATATCCCTAACTCCGCCAGGGATCACGAAAAGTGTCTGTCTATTGGTTTAGCAGGTAAACAGTAAAACTAGAATCCCAAAGTCGCGCGCACTATATGCTTTGCTAATAATAGTATTACCCTAGCGCTATGTTCAGTTTTTGCAATAATTACTTCGTTACTTAGAGCGCTTCCTCAACAGTCACATTAGCCCTGTCCTGACACCAGTACCGGTCCCCTCATTAAGTCGCAACCATTTTTAACTTCACTGGCTTGCTTTTTCCTGATGTCCATGAAGCGCCAAAAACAACATTTCTGCCTGCGTTACAATGATCTCCAGCCCTTTTCTACTTGACCGCAGAAGCGCTCATGTAAACTGCTTGCTTCCCTCTCAGGCAACACTCACGGACTGGATTCTTCTACTTGTTGTCGTAACCAGATGTGACATTCAGTATCTGGTAACAGTTTAAAAACTTTCAAAGTTTCAAGCTCACCTACACCTGACAAGCTAAGATTCACCCGCTTTTCACACTAACTCAAGGATTTCTTCCAGTCTGCCTTGCACATTTCGGCCTCTTGTCACTCACCGTTATCGTCACTCACTTTCATTTCACCAGATTTGTTCAGAATATCCTTTACTATGAGGAAAATCGAGACATGGGCACTCCTGTTATGATCTAACTAAAAGCTTCAAGTTCCACGTTTAATAATGCCTACCACAGCAATTTCCCTCAATCCATATCCGAACAGCACACATCGTCACATCGCTACGATTAGTGACTTCCTGCGCTGTGCTGTCGATAGATATCTGTATCAAG
>NW_008751705.1:1045605-1052767 GCF_000715545.1 Opisthorchis viverrini | reverse complement strand
TAAATAGTGGAAGCTCGTCGTCTGTTCCACTAAAACAACAGAACCCGGTCTAGGACACTCGTGTACCTTTGGCTTTTCTCACCATGGCCAGTTACAGCGCGACCGGATAAAAAGGTCAGCTTTCTGATATTTTGGAACCTCCTCCGCAGCTACGCAAAATTTGCGAAATTTAGGCATAGTACGCTGCGTATAATGGAATTTCGTTCCACATATTTCATTTGTATGTCCAAAGTTGCAGAGTAGCATTTGAAAACGTTCAGCGCCCACTCACCGCAAATGTGTCCCTAAAATTTAGCCCTGTCTCCCAATTCTCATACTGCATAAAATTGATTCTCGAACCATCGTAGCCGGGATGGCTCAAGTTAAATCTAACTTTCAATACCGCTTACTGGGCCAAAACACTTACAGCGGAGGCTAGGCTAAATCTAACACTTGGTCCTGGCTACAAATTCCAAGTTAGGGCAAAAAATTGGCGCGCACTTCCACAAGCATTACAGTCCGAAAACTTTTGATTGAGTTTACAACTTTAGAATCTGGCCTGACTTTGTTTTACTGTTTGAGATGATACCAATTGTAGCTTTTCGTATATTTCATGCCCCTTCTTATCTTATCTTCCTATCACTACTTTAGACCACCCGCATGAGTTAGATCAAACGCTCCCTTCAGCGTATTTTCTGCCTGTCTTTCACTCTTCTAATGTACTGCCACTATAGACTGTCTTAAATCTATAAACTTCAACGCTCATTATTGTTTTCAAAGAGACGTTAATCGATTTCACCCTAATCTAGTCTGACAGTGTGAGTTGGCCGCGACGGCGCAGGAAGCAGTACGTTCGGAATGTGAGGGACTGTCTTTCGGTCGGCGTTGACGCAGACGCTCGTGTCGCGTGACAGGTCAGATTGCGCGGTTTCGTCCGCTTAAAACAAAGCTCAGCAAAGGCTACCTGGAAAGCGTGATACATGGGTAATACAAAATAATCAGCCGCTCTGGGTGTCAGGTCGGTGTAGTTGGTAGCGCGTTCGACACCCGGTCGGCCCGCTCTTTCTTCCATCGGAGTGGGCGGTCAAAGATAGGTCCAATCGAGACGAACTTGCAAGCAGTGACAGACGGGCAACAAAATATTGACATCACTTACTTAGAGATAAGCAGAACTTAAGTAGGAAAGAAACGGGGGGAAACGAGCAGCAAGAAAACGAAATGGTGTCATAATAAACAGGTGTAAGTCCCGTTACTCATGAGTAGTCAGGAAACAAGGAAAGTTGCCCTCGTTCACCGTTGTTTCACAGGGGGAATCAACAACTACTGTGCTTGTGTGGCTGTAACAACGTTTACATCGGATAATGCCCGCTGTTATCCAAACCGTAAATTTCACAGTACTCAAAACCCCTTTGGTCGTGCTTTCATTTTGACGGTAACATTGTGAACATGCCTGGCCCCATGCCAACCACCAGTTGGGAATAAACGTCACCATTGTTATCACATTGTTATTCTCGGTTTAACAATACACAGTCACCCATTGTCATCATAATCATAGGAACAGATTGCTTACCACCGTCACGCACCTCGAAAACACACAACTTAGGGCGTAATATCCTGTCAAGGTACAGCTGACTTATACCCAATCGGTTTTAGGTCACAGACACTCCACCCAGTTTTCTCTCTTCTCATTCCACCACCTTGAGAGTTCTATTCGCCCAGTTCTGCTTCTTTGACCTAGCTTGACTAGCGATCGCATGCTGTGAGCCTGTCTACATTGGTTGATAGGTTAAACTACCTGGTTTTTTGCGATTGGGCCGTTAATGACTTATATTAATAATAATGATGTTTATCCTCAACTTGTGGGTGGCATACAATCTGGCGTGATCATACATTTACAGTCGGAATGAAGTATGGCTGAGGGATTTGGGGTGTGTGGATTGCACGAAAGGAGAAGAATGTCATAAACAGTGTGGAATATCCAATGAAATAATAATAAGAGGTTTCTTTCCCAACTTATTGGGAACAATGGGCATGAGGTCCGACAACTTCAAAGACGTAGCTGGCTGGCATAAACTAAAGCTGAAAACCATTGCTGGCCATGAGTGACCCTGGGTGGTTAGGCAAATGGCCGGAGTCACCACAAGCAAAAGTGGGAGCACATGGCGAGTTTTGTCTCAGAAATGTAATTTGATCTGAAAATGAGCAGACTCACTGATCGCAGTGTTCTAGCGAAGTCAGGTGCAGGGGATAGATTGGATGGGGAAAGGTGCTAATACATAGGACGGACCAAACACAGTATACGGATTTGAACTCGTGGAAGATGCAAGCCGAAATCGTAGCAGAAAACCAGGCTAGCCAAATATGAGCAAAAGTTCACCGGGTACGAAAGACCTCGACCCAGAGGCGGGGCCGGATGAAAAACTTGCTCGTAATTCCGACTACAGGTCTGCGTGGGCGAAGGGTTACGGTCGAGATTCTGAAGAAAATAGCTGTGCGAGCGCCATCTCATTGGGTATGACAGTGCCATACCATTATCGCACTATCATGCTTTGGTCAACGGATGGCCCCGTAACGGTCGTCAAGGCTGCCGCGATCGGAGATGGGACACGCATTTCGGTGGCAGCTGGTTCTGGATGAGACGGAGATTGACACAGAGTCAGGCGGATACAGGCTTATGGATAATTTCCTTTCCATTGGGCGGCTGTGTGAATCTAGACCGGGGACAAGCCGGTTTGAGTGAATGACAGTTCTACGGGGCGTTTGGGCAACTGCAGTCGAGGTTTGAAGCTTGTGAAGAGGGGCAACGTATAAGAAATAGAATGAACGCAGTAGCGTGTGGCGAGTGTCAGGAGGCATAAGATACAACGGTGTAAATAGAAAAAATCTAAAAGGGGACGACATCAATCTAAATGGACCCAAGAAAGGTGAAACCTAGAAACCTAGTGCTGGTTGTGCCAGAGTAGTTCCCTTGTTTTAGCAAGGTGAGAACTTTGTCGTCGATGTAGCTGGCAAGGCGAATTGGTGTTGGACTAGTTGAGGACGGGCGGTAGTTTTTGGGTCACCAAAGCATCATGCTTGTTGTGCAGAAAGAGAAGTTAATGAGAACAGTGGCCGTAGACAGGTAAAAAGCGGAAAAGCAGCAGCTTCCCAGATAATTGATAGGAATCGTAGCTCAAATGAGGTCTACCAAGTCAGCCTAACAGGAAAGTAAGATTAAGGATCACCAGTCGCCTAGTCACTGAGGTCAACTCCAGAAAACAAATGGCGCATGGCAATGCTTCCCCACTTCACAAATCTTGTAGTATGCATGGGAACATTGAAAATATGTTTGAAAACGTTTGATATTCAGGGGTGCCCTGATGCGTTATATTGGGGCAGATAACTAGCCCCGACACCCCTCAATGGCCTATGTAACTCACCTGGTTCCGGGATTATGGTGATAACCTTTAATAGGGGGAACAAAATCAGATACCCTGTCGGATGCCTAGCTGCTCACTTGAGTTTGATCTGGTTGTAGCATTTCTTGAGAGTTTCTTTTATAAATTAAAAACAACGGTTTTATCAAAGTTGTATCCCGTGCAAACCAAGGGAATGGAACTAAAGGCACGCAGTTCAACCTCAGGGCAACAACGAAGAGCACATAGCTTGTACTTCATTCCCAACGTTTAACACGGCTGTGCATTTCAGATGTTCTATAGCCTCTCAAACTCGCATGCCATTAGACACCAACCATTCTGGAGTCCTAGAAACTCCGGAGATAGTTTTGCTTCTTTTTCTGCGCAGCGTGCGGCGTCAGATGCCCATCCATCTTCCAAAGAAATATACTGATATCTTCCACGGTCAGTGACCTGTAAACTTGGGTCTTTCGCACTTGCATCCTTGTTTTCTGAATGAGCGCTACCAACTTGATTTGAACGCTGTCAGTGCTGACATTTGGGCCGTCACACCCCAAACGGGATAGTTATGTGGCAACTAACTACTTGCCAGCTAATCACCCGTTCCCATACACAAACTGCAGACTTACACTGCCTACATTCAAAACACCACTGTGGATGTCCTCTCACGTCTCACATTTTTCGCCTCTCTTTTCGGCACCAAAGACCATTACACAATTATTTATACCTCACACTGTTCACCATAAACCTGATGCAAATTCCTCAACTTTGCATATGATCGCATTAGCTTGGCCTGGTTATCTTTCACCAATCTTCGCCATCCAAACCTAAATAACGTGCAGGAAGCGTTTGGAAGGTTGGTTTTCCTCATCGTTCCAGTTTTTAGGAGCAGCAATTATCCCAGTTTGCATGCCAATTTGAGCCACGGTTTGGGTGCTCATCGTGGAGCTTTCCAATAACCTCTTATACCCTCTCCTCCTGTTCTGAATTTACAGTAGAGCTGTGGCCACCACATTCTCCCGTCTGGGTGATTAAAGCACTGCTCACCTAGAAGGCTACGCTGTCAGCGAACTCAACAATATCAGTGCCCCGTTTCCATCTCGCTCACGTACTGTTGCTTGGCTAGTCCTAAAGGCCCGCAGTAAATTCAACAGCACCAATCGCTTCTCCCTACATGTTCGTCCCTTCTATTAACAAAAGGCAGCACCGCGGTTCCCTCTCCACAATTAAGCTAGCGGCCCACACGTGATTCTAAACGAGTGTGGTACTGGCACACACAAATCCCTCACTATCAATTGAATTTACGCCAGAGCCCTTGCACTGTCCGCTCTTTCCGCTCATAAGTACAGCTTTTTTCGCTTGACTATCATCTGGTCTTATGTATTACCGGAACTTCCCGCCCTAATGCTGTCCTCACTCCTTACAGTTCAGCGTTCTTGACTGACCTTCGTCTCTTCCTATAAACAGGACTAAACCGCAAAACTCAAGGCCTTTCAAATAGTAGTCGCTTTACAGCAGGCAGTTACAATCCTCTCTATATCGGTTAGCAAAGGTTACCTTCGACTTAATTCTGGGACAGCACTCCCCCCAATCAGTATTGTGCAAAGAGGGGCTATACTCACTACCGACCACGACCTGATACAGCGCTGAATAGATCATCCACGAGGCTCATGAAGTTCCAGGTTCAGTGGCGTAAAGTTTGACGCAGTCATGGTTGGCCATTTCTAGCCCTCTAACCCTTTCCCCTACTCATTCACTCGCAGACATCATTCGTAATAAAAGGTAATCAGTTAAAAGCAGTTTGACATAGAACCACAAAAAAGGCCAGAGTTCCCACAAATAAAACGTATGATTTTGGGAGAGATGGGGCTGTCATACGCATACCAGAGCGGAGTCACTTAACAGACTAGTTGTATTCACTCGCAAGTTCCAGACCCACTATAAAAATATAGGTTTGCGATTGCAAATTTATGCGTCTACCCTCTAGCCCTACTTTGTGTGCAGATAGACGTTTATCTCTGCATAAATTTATTCCAGGCGGGAGTGATATGTGCTCGGAAATTCTGACAAGTCGATATGCTTTTGTGGTGTTTTGTACCTTTATTTTACTTCCATTATAACACTACGTATTTTATCAATTGCACAATCCTTTTTTTTCTAAATACAAAAAGTTAAAAAAAACGCGCACTTGCAGAATTTCACATAATACAAGCGTGGTCACGTGCTTCGACTCTCTCTTCTGATTTCGCTCGCGCTTGCAGCGGTCATTCGCAAGTCTCATGTACTAACTCTGGTACCAAAACATTTCAGACATCTTCGGAATCTATTATATGTGGGAACTGTTCAGAAGAAGACCTCTGGACCAACATGATTGGATTACCACATTCTCCCGTCTGGGTGATTAAAGCACTGCTCACCTAGAAGGCTACGCTGTCAGCGAACTCAACAATATCAGTGCCCCGTTTCCATCTCGCTCACGTACTGTTGCTTGGCTAGCCCTAAAGGCCCGCAGTAAATTCAACAGCACCAATCGCTTCTCCCTACATGTTCGTCCCTTCTATTAACAAAAGGCAGCACCGCGGTTCCCTCTCCACAATTAAGCTAGCGGCCCACACGTGATTCTAAACGAGTGTGGTACTGGCACACACAAATCCCTCACTATCAATTGAATTTACGCCAGAGCCCTTGCACTGTCCGCTCTTTCCGCTCATAAGTACAGCTTTTTTCGCTTGACTATCATCTGGTCTTATGTATTACCGGACCGGAACTTCCTAATGCTGTCCTCACTCCTTACAGTTCAGCGTTCTTGACTGACCTTCGTCTCTTCCTATAAACAGGACTAAACCGCAAAGCAAAACGCCTTTCAAATAGTAGTCGCTTTACAGCAGGCAGTTACAATCCTCTCTATATCGGTTAGCAAAGGTTACCTTCGACTTAATTCTGGGACAGCACTCCCCCCAATCAGTATTGTGCAAAGAGGGGCTATACTCACTACCGACCACGACCTGATACAGCGCTGAATAGATCATCCACGAGGCTCATGAAGTTCCAGGTTCAGTGGCGTAAAGTTTGACGCAGTCATGGTTGGCCATTTCTAGCCCTCTAACCCTTTCCCCTACTCATTCACTCGCAGACATCATTCGTAATAAAAGGTAATCAGTTAAAAGCAGTTTGACATAGAACCACAAAAAAGGCCAGAGTTCCCACAAATAAAACGTATGATTTTGGGAGAGATGGGGCTGTCATACGCATACCAGAGCGGAGTCACTTAACAGACTAGTTGTATTCACTCGCAAGTTCCAGACCCACTATAAAAATATAGGTTTGCGATTGCAAATTTATGCGTCTACCCTCTAGCCCTACTTTGTGTGCAGATAGACGTTTATCTCTGCATAAATTTATTCCAGGCGGGAGTGATATGTGCTCGGAAATTCTGACAAGTCGATATGCTTTTGTGGTGTTTTGTACCTTTATTTTACTTCCATTATAACACTACGTATTTTATCAATTGCACAATCCTTTTTTTTCTAAATACAAAAAGTTAAAAAAAACGCGCACTTGCAGAATTTCACATAATACAAGCGTGGTCACGTGCTTCGACTCTCTCTTCTGATTTCGCTCGCGCTTGCAGCGGTCATTCGCAAGTCTCATGTACTAACTCTGGTACCAAAACATTTCAGACATCTTCGGAATCTATTATATGTGGGAACTGTTCAGAAGAAGACCTCTGGACCAACATGATTGGATTATTGTTTATTCGCTGACCTGGGCCAACGACGAACTATTTT
>NW_008751705.1:1037235-1044856 GCF_000715545.1 Opisthorchis viverrini | reverse complement strand
ACATAATTGGCGACCACGCCAGGATGGTTACCACACACTGGTAGAATTACCACAGAGATCCTGGCTCCATATATGTGCATAGAGGCCTCAGATCTAGCACGTTGCTCACTCACACACAGTAGACGCAGCCCCAGATACAGCAACCTCAGCACACGCTCACCAGCCTCAAGCACCGGCCAGTTCACGTAGGCCGTGGTACACGGGGAACGGTGTTCTTCAAAAGGGAGGCCATTGTAGTATACGGTGTCTGTCATTTTGATTGATTCATATGTAAGTATTGGTGATGTACAACCTTGCTTACTGGGCTTTGGCTCATGAGCTTTGTTTCTGTCTTCCATCCACAGAAATTGTCGTGAACACCTGCCTTCGGAGAATCACTGTCCCCTGGTTCTTCCATAGCTTGTATATTACAAGTTGCTTAAATGGGCATGCTATTGAGTTTCTTACAATATAATAGGTGGCCGTGTTGGCCTTCAAAGCCTGACGGGATCATGAAGTGCACAATTCCCTAACTTATCATTCTGCTGAAACCAGAAAATGACCTACGCCCAACTCTCAAGGGAATAGTTTCTAAACTACAGGATGGCATTCCGTACCTGGAAAACCCTGCAGATATGCATTAGAAAGCGCTGTTCCTCCAGGTCCTAAAACGTTTGTAAGTCAGTTTGAGGTGAAGTGATAGTATTTATAAGTGATCCCTCTTGCAGCTCTGGTTTCTGCTGCAATACCGATGTCCAGATTCACCTTATCAAGTGGGCTTAGCTACAGAGTTGCAGTATGCTTTTATCTGCTACATGGCCACAATAACAGATTATTGGCCAACACGCAGCACACTACATATATGCATGCAAATCCAAGGGATTATCAATTGTGGGATGTGTGGTGCGAGATCAACAGTTGCTGCTAACGCATGATAGTAAGTGTCTTGTTGCACCGCTTTCCCATTTAAGTGAGAATGATCATCTTCCGCAGTCTCTGCTTCGCTAATGAGGACCTGGAAACCGGAAGCTGTCCCGTGAGAAGACCGCGTTGCGGTGGATAAAAAAACTATGATTATATTGTAATATAATTAATTCTCTAGATTTTTGACTGATCTTGCTATCCTTCGACAATTTAGCATGTTTTTCTAAGCACAACGCTGTTGGTAATTGGGCATGGCGCTCGGTTATATTTTGCATGCCATGAGGTTGGGTGTTCAGATCAAGCACTCTAGAATGAAGTCACTTATCCGGTAAATAAGTCTACAAAAGCTTGTTAGTGCAACCCTTGACCTCGTCCGGCTGCAAGGGGTTTCAAAAAAGTTTTGAAAAAAACCAAGAAAATGTTGGGCTGAAATTTTGTGTGTTGACACCTTTGGCTGACCGTGGCTATCGGTGGTGCAATCGACGGTGTGTATACTGGGGATTCTTCGGCTTCCCAATATTACATTCCACCCGTTCTCATCTGATATTTGTAGATGACTGCACTAATGAACCAGGTGCACCGCGCATCTTTTTTCAAGGGCAAATTGCTAGGCTAAATGCATTTTTATTTCCGGTCATCTATGGTTGACATGCACGTGACGTAATCCTACTAAGGTTCCATCGCTCCATCTGTGCTGAATCTTCCAGAATGGTAGCTGCTAAAACAATACAATGTGTGCATGCAACCTACAAATCCTTCATGTATGCGGTGCGCAGTGGTGACAGTCCAATTGGGTAAAGTGAAAAGTACTCGATTGTTACAAACTAGGATAGGTATGCTGAGAGCGAAATATGTTTAAGAGAGGTATTTATCTTAAGCTATTTCTAAACCGTCTGGCCAGGCACTGCATTGAGCTTTAAACAAACCATGCTTGGTTGGAAAGCGATGCGGTGGGGGAAACGACCCATCGTTTGGCCGCCATGAGGAGAATTCAAAAATCTATGTCACTCTAAACAAGGCGGGAATCCATTGACACAGGTCGATTACTTTGAACGAGGTTGAGGGAAGGAAAACGACTGGATGTCTACCTGGCTAAGATGAAGAAGTACACACAATTGTGCCATGGGGTACAACATTAGAAAATGGTGCCGAATTCAAATAAACACCAGAATGCTGACAGAAAGACATGAAATATGTGTAAGGTTAATCTGTCCGCTATTTTGTTGATCTATTTTGGCCACGGCAACTTTTTTGACGAAGGAGAAACTCATAATAAAACCGCTCATGTACATATCTCCACTTGGTTGCAGCAGGGACATGGTCCCTGAATTCTCTGCCATTAAAACAGCTATCAGTGGTAACCCAAAACTTTGAACTGGAACTGCAAACAATTTTCTAGCGCCGCAGGAAGTAGTTCCCGATTATGACAGAAACTTCATACAAACGGTGATATATAAAGGCGTGTGGATAACGTACACAACACCATTTAGTACTTCTGGCTGGTACGGTTTACGAGACCTGAGTCTGCTTTGACGTCGCTGGTCCTTAAATGCAAGACCTATCACCTCATTACCATTGTGCAAATGGACCTTATGTGAAGCTATTCGTTTGGGCATAGAGCTCATGGCTCGGGTTTAATTAGATCAGTGGCAAGCTGAAGGGATGACCGTTAAACTCACCTGAGGTTTGCACAATCATACTTACTGAAAACACTCGACAGCTTCATACCTATATTCAACATCCTATAGGGGCTGCAATGAGACCTCTTATTCACATTTCAGAAACTTGTTAACTATAATCAACCCTCTTTTGAGCTGCCACAATCTAGACTAACAACCATCCTCCGGAGTCATCACCTGGAGTGGGAACACCAGCACATTCAGTGTCCTGGACACCTTTTCTCTGCCCGTGCTAGGCACGCATCTGTCACTGTCCCGTTCCGTCGCTGGCAATATTCATAGACTCAACGCGCACGTCCATGAGCTACTGTTTTCAACAAGCTGCGGCCTTTGAAACATAACAGAACGAAGCTAGAAGAACCGCGTATTTGTTGTACAGTGGTTTTAGCTTAATATACATTATTTGCAGCAAAAGCAGTCCACAAAAGAAATCTTCTGGTTATATAATGGTTTCGCAACTGTCTAGTGACCACCTAGCATGGTTTTATATGGTTACTTGCGCCATCAGAACCACCGTAGAACTGTTTTTAAAGTGAACACTTCAAACATAAAATGACGCTCCATTTTTTGCTTGTATACCAGCACCACGGCTCGGCATCGACTCTGAGCGACCATGACAACATATCAGAGATGGGTAGTTTTTGTGCTGCAAAGCCAGAATCAGCCAGTTTACTAGTGAATTTCGTCCACAGCAGTCTACATGATTGTAAAATCAGCTAGATTTGGCAGTTTAGAAAGTCGGACCAGAAACCCGGCTACGTCATCATGGGCTGCTACAAACAAAAACGGAAATAGGCTACCCTACGATCATTGCCTTGATATTGTTGAGACCCTCTTCGTTCTAATGGCGAGAGAGTTCCAAGTTGCTTAACATGCAGGCAAAAAGACTCGATACCTCCCGTGTCAGAGGGTATCGTTTTTGGATCTTTTATTCACTCTAGTGGAGGTTAACCACAATAACTGGAGTATCAGAAGTTATTTGCATCCTGTGGCCACTTGATACTGATGACCCATTTGATGCTACTTAAGAGTTACAGAAGGATAGAGACCTTTTTACGAAACATAAGAAAAACCAACGCTTCTGCAGTGCGGGCTTCTTCCGCACGGATATTTCAGGAATTGCACAGGAAAAGGAGACGTCGCCGTTGCCTGGGACGAATCTCCGGACGCCATGCTCACATTTTTTCAGGGAAAGAAGCACACGCGACAATAGAAGACGCGCATCCACTTGCCGGGCACAATTTGTGAAACCTCTGCCATGCAAACGCATCACTGGCCAAACACACGAGATGTAGAGATATTAAAAAAACACTACATTTAAGAAACCTGAACGGATGGCGTACGAATCCTACCTAATCAGAAATGCAGAGGTTTAATCCCACCGGTCCCTCTCCTGCATGAAACGACAATCCAGGAAAACGGACAGTTTGCTACCATTAAGTCCCAAAGCAAATCAGCTCACTGAAGACGGTTTAGAAACAGCGTCGTTGTCATCACACGCACTTTACAGCTTGTCATAATCCAGAAGCCGTACAACTGGTGGACAGGTTGGATATAACGGAAGAGGAAGAGTACAGTTCTACTCCAATTGAGATATTCCCAACTCTTCTTCATTTGGACAAACAAAAAGCTCCTGAACTTCATTGGTCTCGTCCGTTGACACCCTCCCACCTGGTGGTCTGGTCTCAGTTCTTTCAACCATCCTGATCAGTCAGCGGAAGTAGACATGGTACCGTTGACATGGCATAAGGCCGTCATTGAGCTGTTCTGTAGAGGTGGTGGCGAACACAACACGACCAGTTATCGATCGGCTAGTCTGGCGTAGATGATAGGAAAGTTGACGAAGGTACGCGTGTAAAAATTCGAACAAGGCAGCACATTAACCTCAATGACTAACAAGCACGTACCACGTTGCATGCAACCAAATGAGTGTGTTACGAGTTTGTTGCCATGATGCAAAAGCTGTACATGTCTAGTTAATCGAAGTACTATCTGTACTCATAGATTTTCTAGAGCGTTCCATAGCATCCTCCTTGTCTTTCACCATGGGAGTTATTTTTAATCGCCCTTAGCATACCAGACAGCCGATTTTCTGCAAGATCGCGACTACAAGATTAAAATAAACAGACAGCTTTTTAAACGGCTACCACCAGGCAGTAGAGTGACTTAAGAATCAACACTCGGGTCTATACTGTTCAATATCCAAGTAAACAACCTACATCGTAGGTTAATGCAAGGCAACTTGGTGCTTGCAAAGGTCTTGCAAGTGTATCGATGCATCAGGAAAGACGAGAACAACAGAGTTCTCCTGAATAGCTTAAGTGTGGCAAACTGCAAGGTAGCGCAGGTCAAGCTTTTGATCAGCCCAACCAAATGTCAACCTTTGCCTATTGACAGGACACTAAGACAATGGGTGACTAATCTCACTGTGAGGTTTTTAACGTAAACATCGCTAAGTGCAGCTGTCCTAAGGCGGAAATACGGATTGATAGAGTGGTTTCATAAACCTTGCGATACCCGGTCACGAATCGGATCGAAACTACTGGTCACGCTTTTCCGGCCTGTCATGGAGTGTGATACACATGTTTCTCTCCCATACGCAAATGATGAGAATTTAAGACTCTGACCAGTATGAAGACTGGCTACGAAGATTCTCCCATTCTTCATTTCGGTGCTTTCTGATAGTCTTAAACCACGGGGCGTTCAACCGAAGCACTGAGTTGTGGATCAAGACAGCCGGATAATCATGGAGATTATGACCCAGGGAAGTAGTGACCTAGATTAGGAACCCTCCCAAATCAGGTAATCATCCGGGTAGTAGTTGTAGAGATACATCCTAAGATATTGGATATTTTTGCTTACCTGTTAATTACCTGAAATGTTGCATGTCAAACCATTTCTCTCACTTTTCATGGATTTCTGATCGCACTACAACTCAGCATTCATGCTAAAAGGGTAAAACTACTACTGCTGAACGTCACAGCTGTCAATTTGATTTAAAAGCACTTTGTATGAAAGGTTCATTTTTACGGCTACGTTGCACCCGAAAGCCAACAAAGCTCTCAGTAATGGCAGCTTTGGCTCAATTATGGTTAAAGAGACCCATGCAATTGGAGGGTTACGTAGCTCACGTGGTATTCATTGCTTTTCGAAACCAAACTAAGAAGACGATAACTAATTTTCCTGTGACTCAGAGGGATCAATTCAGCTTGGTCCATAAAACCATTTTGGAGATCTATATGGGCTTTACGTTAGGTAAACTGACAATCTCCTGCTTTCTGTTTCAGCCTCCATGAAGTTTCAAGACCTCAACACTTCTTGTACACTTTTGTAGTCTCTGAGTTGATGGAAAACATGTCATCCGTTAAAGAATTGAAGGATGCGCTGAGAATAAGTTTGGAAAAGCGTGGCATCTTGAAAAGTTTGAAATCAGAGTTATTATACAAACTTTTTGAAACTCTGGACCAGGAACTTAAAACTGGCGAAGGGGGAAATCTAACTACCCTATCCGACACCAAGTTTTTGATACACGAGTTGATACTGGAGTTTTTATCGTTCGAAAAGTAAGTAGGTACCTGTTTTTAATTTTATCTGTCGTGCTAAGCCAGCTATTCGTGTTAATAAAAGTGTTGGTGAGAATTCGTCTCCCAAATTTTTGGCCGGATTGCTGTGAGTATCTCAATCACGCGGTAGTTCCTTTGGGTTCGAAAAGGTTTGAGGAAGATTTTTAAAAGACAGATAGTCAAGTTGGTCTCCATCGGAGGTAGTTCACCGCAGTTTTCTACGTGAAAACTTTCTGAACAGAGACACGCTCCAAAATAGACCCGGT
This sequence comes from Opisthorchis viverrini, assembly GCF_000715545.1. Classification (NCBI taxonomy): domain Eukaryota; kingdom Metazoa; phylum Platyhelminthes; class Trematoda; order Opisthorchiida; family Opisthorchiidae; genus Opisthorchis; species Opisthorchis viverrini. The sequence continues at coordinate 1,038,445 of NW_008751705.1, read as the reverse complement.
GCCACTTTTCCTCCTGATAGTCTCTTTTTTGATAACTGTTGCATTATTAGAAAGCAACCAGAACAACAAAGTGACGTTTCCTGTTAGAAAGGTCAAGCTCAATTTGCTGGCAAAACTCATTCAATATCGTGCTCATCTCTTCTCCGCGATGGTAAAACGGAATGACCTGACACTTTTATGGTAAGATAGTTGTTCGCTGTATCAGACACAACTGCGACAACTGCTGTCCAATTTGTTTGCCTAACTTATCCGAACACAAGAATGCCATATGGGCTTGTTGAGAGGAGAGTCTATTTTATCCACACGCATCACATTTCTCGGTAAGTCAAGGCGAATAAGCTTGGCCATTTTGGTCCCGAAAGTAGACTTTTCAGTGTTATGGAGAAAAGTCCGACCCTAAAGGCTGCTGGGGGATACTCACAATTGAGAAAAACCGTACAAACAGTAGGGCTCAAGAAACAAACAGCTTCATGGGATGCGACAATTTGTTTACAGGCATTCCATCATCAATCCTCGAGACATCAGGCAGTGTCACCATCATCAATGACATCATCCTCATGCCCACTAAAGAAACGTCTGCACACAAATTCCCGAGACCATTGGGCGGATCAACAATCACCTGTCCTCTACAGCGAGTTACCAGTATTTTGATCCGTCGGCAGTCTTTAATCCACATCCCAACCTTGAATTGCACGTGCATCGTCTGGAAAAATAGGTCGACAATCCGGTATTAGATAGTACGTCATTCATGTTGGCTGACCATTCTCTTCGTCCAAGTCGCTGAACGAAAATCACAAAACCCCACAGACGAAAGCAATACAACCCGTTTCCACACAAGCGGTGTGTTGGTTTCTCCGTTTTCACTTCGTCCGCGAATATATCGACTTTCTTGCTGGCGACCAAACGAATCACTTTATTGCTTTTGTGTCATGTAAAATATACGCCCACCGGATAGAAAACAAAGTCTGAAAACACAGAGTACCTTTTCAGTTAAACATGAATATCCCATGTCTTCACAACAGCTATACCTGGCTCGTTGTATACATATATATATATATAGGTATATAGTTTACTTCTATGTATTTGTATATAAGTGCATGGCAAGAATAGACTCCGGATGTACTTTAGGCTGTAAACCCTACTTGAGCCGTCAGCTTGTTATGGTGGTCCGGCTTTAGGGCTATAATACTCATGTGAACTACACTGGCCA
>NW_008751705.1:1033175-1033661 GCF_000715545.1 Opisthorchis viverrini | reverse complement strand
ATATATATATATATATATAGTTCACTTCTATGTATTTGTATATAAGTGCATGGCAAGAATAGACTCCGGATGTACTTTAGGCTGTAAACCCTACTTGAAGCCGTCAGCTTGTTATGGTGGTCCGGCTTTAGTGCTGTAATACTCATGTGAACTACACTGGCCAGAACTCAGTTCCTCAAGATGTATTAGTCCCAGAATAGGCAATATGGAACCGCCCGACGGAGTGCAGTGGTTTTGGGTTAAAGTCGTACTGTTCGCTGCGACAAGAGTGTGAAAATAGTGAGGTTTTTTCAGACGACTGCATCTCCATCTTTATGAAGGCAGCGATGCTGCCGACATTGTCATCCTAAGCATGACAACATCACTATCTGCATGGCTAATTGAATGCCACCAAGTTATTCATTACCGCCATGACGGTGTGTTGATGAGCGGCTCTCACCAACACTTGCGTGATGCTGAACTGGATCGTGTGTGCAATATATATCA
>NW_008751705.1:999210-1032977 GCF_000715545.1 Opisthorchis viverrini | reverse complement strand
CCCAATTCAGAGTGGCGTAAACAGAGAGGTGGCCAACCCTTGACCTGGCAGAGGAGTATGAAGGAGATCACGAAACGCTTGGGTGCTGACGGCACTAATCGCCTTCCAGGATGGGGACCACGTGATCCTCACTATGCCTAGTTGAAGAGACTACAAGATATGCCTGTCAACCGATGTCAATGACGTTCTTCTTGTCAGTTTCTATCCAGATAGCCCGAGTGAATGTCTGGAGGTATAGGCACCTCGGAATGATTGTGGTGAGCTAACACCAAGTCCCTTTCCTGTCCACCTTTACTCTTTTCTTTACAATACGACTTTCACATAAATCATGGTTGTACGGCAGTGAAGCATCAGTATTGAACACTGATGTGATGCTGTCAATGATGATGATGATGATGATGAAGATGATGATGATGATGATGATGATGATGAAGATGATGATGATGATGATGATGATGATGAAGATGATGATGATGATGATGATGATGATGAAGATGATGATGATGATGATGGTATATAACTTTTGGCTGTTAAACAGAGGGATACACGCTCTTCCAAATCAGCGTGTTGCGTCCAACTAATGACGAAACTCTTCAGATAGCTGAGATTTCAGGGTTGTGACTACATTCTTTTCATCTCGGTGCGGCAGCGCGTCTTTTTCGTTTCATAGTTTGTCGGGAAATAATCCAACTCCGTCCAAAGTCCTTAATGGTTGTTTGTTACTGACCTCATCATGCAAACATATTGCATAGATTGAGAACACTATCTTGGGCCTTTGGTGACAAGTAAAATATAGTGGACTGTAATACATCTTGCGGTTAAGATAGCTAACGCCCTCACCTCTGAAGGGAATCCTTTTGACTAAGTCCACGTTCAATTCGTACATCATCAAGACGAAACAATTTTCCTGTTGTGCTCCAGTTCCTACTTGCCTTTTCATACCAGCTTCTCTCCTCCAGTCTGCATTTTAGTCGGTCCACTTTTTGTACGGAATCTGGACACGGCGATGCCATGCTCTCTCGCCAAACTCTTTGTCAGACCCTTCAGATCAGGCCCACAGTTAATGTCAAGTCACTGATTGGGCCGACCGAACCAGACCTCGCTGATCAACCGCAACAACATCAACATGCACCGGTTGTGGATAAACCTGTCCCATTACTCTACTATATTGTAAACTGGCTGAAAGATCGCAAGTTAACACCTCCCTCTGACGCCCGGCAGACTGGTACAGAACAACCGGACGAAAAGTGTGCACACAGATCAGATCCGGTTCATGGGAGACCATGCTGTCAAGCAGTTGACGAATCGCATCAGCAGACCGCTTTGACACGGCGTTCACCAACTTACAATCCTTGTTTGGAACAGTTTAGTTCGGAAGGTGATTTGTACTAACTTTTTCCCTACTGAAAGGCCTCATTGCCGGCAGAATGTCGCCCTGTATCACTCTTATCCCTCAGTATAATAAGTTTTGTTATAATAAATACACCTCGTATTGTTCACCGATTACTATTGTATGTTCTTCGCCTTCTCATACGGTTTAACAGCACAAGTTGGTCTTTAGGGAAAAACCCTATCTTTAAACACTGGCAATCGGCCAAGCGACTGCTCACTTTAAACTGACTTTTAAGTGTGGGTATTCTTTGTTTTGAAAAATGGAAATATTTTCCCCGAGAGTTCTTGGGGTTATGGGTTTACTTTCAAATTCCAATTTCCGTCTCGTATGGGAAAAATTTGGACATTACAAGCTTCCGCTCCAGAATGAGCGCAGTATGTCATGCTTTTTACTCGAAGTTCATGCCATTGTCGTCATTACTACCGTTCGGTTATTGAGGATCCTTGCAAAGGGACAAACGAAAGGAAAGGGTTAATACAAATGATCATAGATTCCCAATCAGAACTGGTCGAAATGGAAAAGTCAGTTGGCCCAAAATCAGAGTGCGTCCTTTTATAGGTTGCACTAGGAACGACGAATTCACTGGGGCTGATTTGAAAGCGTATCGCTTACCTTTAGCTCGGTAAAGCGGGTACGCATCGCGAATGTCAGTGTGATTATTGGCACTTTTTCAGTCTACTGAGTTCCATCAAGTAGTTAGCCATAATTGATGAGTTTGTAATGTTGACCGGAAGCAACTGAAAAGCCGAAAAACATTGTTCAGCTGTTTAACCTTTATTTTGAATCATCAGCAGTGTGCGTACCGCTAAACTACAGGGAGTTTTGAACCCCCAACATTCCAGCTGATAGCTCGAACACAACTGTCCGGCAACCTATCCGCAGTGTGATTAGCTCGCACTTTCATAGTAGGACGCCTCAAGCTTTCTTTTAGCCACCAACCCTCTCGTTTTTTTTTAAATATAACCACGGTTGATCTTGTGATCTTCCCTTGTATGGGTCTCTTTTGCAATAGCCGTTTCAGTTTCCTCATTCTCATAATTATCGAATATGTTCGAACACCTAGGTTTAGCCTACTGAAGGTTGCTCTTAGATCTAGTATGAAATGAATACGGCTCATATCCCGTTCTCCCCACAAGGAATAATTTAGACTACTGCGTTTAAAATAGATTGCAGCTGAAGATAAATGCGTCTCTTTCTAAGTATAGAGTAAATATAAACGCTTCATTACTCCGAATATGGTCTCTTTAAATTCTTGCCAGGAAACAATATAACAGCTGGTTATCAAGGGAAGTTGCATAATTTGAAAAGTGGACATTTGGTGCACAAAGTATTAAAAACTTGAATCAATCTTCTGAAGATAGGAACCAGCATACAGACCAACTGGAATGTGGAATGACTTCCTCAAACACACAAAAAATCGCTTTTGTTTGCAACCAGTTTGGCTTTTGCCTTTCCGTATTCCAGCGCGTATCGCATTGGTAGTTTTGACTCAAGAACCAGTAGGTCTTCAAAAGTGAACGGAGTTGGAGGCGGTTTGTCCAAGGTCGTTTCCTGTGTGTTCTTCAAAATCAGAACGAAGCAAGCCATCTGTTTCAATACGTGCTCAACCAGTATTTGAACGGAGGATATCAAGGCTTCAATACTCAGTCTTTCGGTTCCAGCATCAGTACCAAATAGGTCCACATCTTCGTTATTGAGCAGGAAACGTATTTTGTCCACGTGCTAGACGTAAGAGGAATGAACGATGGTCAAAATTCTATTGCTCAAAGTCAACCATTTATTTTTTCATTTTCAGTTTCCAAAATGTATTAGCAAGAAGTTACATAAGTCCATTATTTTAGGGTAATTCATCCCCCTTGACACTGAGTGTTCTGCAGTACTTAAGCCGTATATATTAACAGCCATAGTGTATGAAATTCCATACTGTGCGCAAACAATCCTATAACAAACAGTTTCTTGTTGGCCTCTTGTTTGGTCTCTGAGAAACAACACGGGGGATTCATCGTTTCCAAAATTAGAGATGACATTATCGGTGGCTTGTTGTGAAGCACGGCGACCTTATGCACACATCCAATTATCTAGAGGTGGCAGGATAACCGAGGAGATTGACCGTTTTTTGGCATTATTATGCACAGCACACCTGGAGATGTCGAAAATGTCAGCTTGCCCAGTGAACTGTGGATGATCCGTGGGGTTCTTGGCCATTGGATGCTCTTACTACACAAGACAAGTTGATGTCATCCGGTATCGCCTGAGTCTCGTCCTCAGACGCCCCTGAAGTACAACCATTAGGCTAATGACAGTCCAGAAGTTGAATTACTGACATCAAGGCTAGAACCCGACCGTGGCTCTTCGATTATTTCTGCCTACGTTTGGGCAACGTGGCAGTATCTCAGTACTCATTGTTCCGGAATGCACGGCAGCAGTGCGTCGAATGGGTGTCACAACTAGACTACTCGTATCGTTGTAATTATCACTACTGCTACTATCTCCACGAATTTATGTTTAAGGTTTCGCCGGAACGCTCACTTGGTACATGACCTAATGTTTTATTCACTTCTGTTCCATCCATTCGTTCATGAGTATTGTATTCGAATTCGAAACACAAAAGAACACACTTTTTTAACAAAACAAAAGGACTCTGAAACAGTTCCATTGGTTCTTTAGCGAGTGAACAGAAATATGAAGTACAATGGTTCCAGATGCTGAAGATTTGTTCACCGATTATGAGCAGAATAAGGGATTGGAGCCACGCGCCAGATGCATCGTCCTCCACACCTCACCAATCCAGCAAGTACGAACCTTCAGAAATAAGTTTGACATCGTCTACAACGTAGGGGTGGATACAGTTGGCTTCCTTTTCAAACCGGACATTCGCTGGTGCCAGGTTTGCCCTATCTCGACAACTCAAAAGACTGATTTTCCTCTCATGTCCGGGAGCTTGTCCCATTACTACACCCCAAAATTCACTAGTTCACATTCAAATGCGATGACCTGTATACCTTTAGGCCTAATCAACGCTTTCACAGAGGGCCACTTCTGAACGCTTCCCAGGACTAGCTGCAGTACGACCGGTCAACACCACAAAGCACACTGACCTAGGGGTCATCGATTGCTGAGGCACATCTTTGAGATATGCTCACACCTCCTCCGTAGTGTTAGGGACTCGAAAATCCGAACGGCTGACTTTCCCTTATGCAGTGACGATGGGAGAGCACTAGGCCCCGCCCATTCTGAAGAGGCAAAAAGCTCACCAATACACATACTTTCCCCCCAAATTGCAACATATTCTTAATCCCAATGATAGCCCATTCTTGCGATGGACCGGTGCCCCTTCATATCCTTTTAACTTTTGCCTACTCATGAGTAGTTCGATAGATATCCTCCAGTCAGTAACCTGAGACTAATTCCCGTGGTTCGGACCTGATGTACGCCCAGTACGGTGTACAATAGTTTTCTCATTCGACGAGCATCATTGGCATCGGTGTCAGAAAGCAAAACAGCCGTGCAGCTGCAGTCATAGAAGCACACTTATAGAAAGTCCGGATCAACAGTCAACCAACACTGGTCCAGTATCACTGAAAAGTTGCGACGTCAAACTGCCAGTGGAATGTGTGTGTCAGAACAACCAAAGTGCTTATGCATTACACCATACGATATAACTTTGGAATAGAAGAACTCCTTAACAAATAATGATAAAAAGCAATTCCCATGGGTATCTTTATTTCCCATTCGACTTTCTATTTCCCTCATACATGTGTTGAACCAAATAGTGAATCTGAATAAACCACTTACTGTGATGATGTCATCAATGGCCCTCGAACCATTTGTACACATAATCGTCCGTCCGTCCAAGTTACTTTGTGTTTCTAAGTTCACCGCAGTTGACAAGCGATTCCATTCACACATCTGACTGATCCATTGTGCAATCTGATCACATCGTTTACCGAGTTCTTGGATCACACCGATCAGTCGACTAAGACGATAGACACGCGTGACCAGTACGAACTTTGGGGAGCAGTTACTGAATGCCGCCTAGATTGCAAGAGGGTGGAAGAATCAAGGACTTGAATCGACCGAAATAATGAAGCAGCATGAGCGCCTTCTACGTCTGGAAGAGTATCGGATCTTGTTGGTCACTTTCTCAGATTTATCTATTCCTTCCTCAGACTCTTATACATCTCAGAGATAATCTAAATCGACTGACAAAACTAGTGGTAGCACGTTCTATCCCGGATCGTTTTCCTCCTTTCACGTCCTCTTCCGTGTGTTCCTCCGCAGCGTTTGCTTACCAGCTGGTGTTTTGGAGCATACTCTTGAAAACTAAACAACTTCAGTGGTGGTGGTGGTGGTAGTGATGTACACCGTCTTCAAGGAGCTGAGAGCACCTCCTTCATCAAGCCTGACCTAATTACTGCTGGAGATCGCCGAGTAACTAAGAGAGACGTAAGCATAGCCTCGGATGGGCGCCAAGTGACTGTGTGGAATGAGAAGAAACAGAAGCATGGTGTTGATGAATATTCCCTCGTCATAATCTCAGCCCCATGGTTGTGATGTTGACTTCTTGAGCCACCAACCGATGATGATCTGCTTTTCTCACTTCGCCAAAACTGTTGTTAGACTGGAGCTTCCTAAGGTCACAGTCAGTGACTTGTGTTTGCTTGCCATTTTGGGCCCTCTGCGTACTCATGACACTTTTATGCGTGGCACATGGCGTCGAGTGAATTTTTTGTCATTTAATCTCACACCAGATCCAGTATGACGGACACTTTGTGCCTGATGTGAGAGTCTTGACTGTGCAAGCGCCTACCGCACCTTGAGAAGCATTCAACATTGCTTGTCCTTCCCTCGCTAGTCGGTCTTTACATGCATGTTTCCCTACCGAACATTCTTACATACGTCGGGATTCATCTCATTTGACTAGAAACACTTCTCTCTTTCTATCTAATGCTCTCCTCTAACTCTCTTGTAACCCGTCCACATTCATCTCTTGCGTTTACTTTTTATGTCGGTGACCATGCTGTTCAAAAATAGACGTTAAAAATAATAGTACTAGCTGAAGGGTTAGTAGTAGCTCTTGGAGAAGTACACTGAGGATCCACTTAAGTAGCCCTCATGTTGAGTTGCCAGTTCAACTGTCTTGTCGAGTTGCTGTGCTTGCCTTACTCTACTGAGAGTACTGCGTACTGCGGCCACCCGGCGATCTGTAGCACGGCCTACACAGATGGTGACCTGGTACTTTTTCCAACGCCGAACACCGTCGACTAACTTGAGGCCACGACATACTGCCAGGTTGCCCAACCCTACACACGGGAAGTCGAGAGGCAGAACCACGGACCTTGTGGCCAGTAAATTCGCGCCCTAATCACTGAGTCACCTGGCTCCCAACTTGAGGCCAAGATGACCTGTATCCGACTTTTAGAGTAAATGTTTTGGATAGCGCCAATCACCATGGAGGACTCACCGAACATGAGATCAACATTGGGAGGACAAAGTTCTCCGGGAAAACCTGTGTACAACGGATAACCCCTCGCATAGAACTCGATGACATTTGAAGCGTCACTATGTTTTGAATGCTGTCTGTCACAAGATGTATGAGGATTCTTCCTCATGTGTCCGCTATTACACCACAAACGTTTGGCGATGAGATTCGTATCAGTGTAAACAGCCAGTTAACTCTAGGGCGTGGGGTAAGATTGAAATGCTAAATCAATCGGCATTCTCATTGCGGGGCGGTCTTTTGACTGAACACACCCGAATGTCAATCTTGCTCACGATGAGCCTATTTCCACTTGACCAGGGAAACTCGTTTCATGCACACGCATAAGCCTAGAACAACAAATTGTTCACATTCGTTAACAGATACAGGCAATTGACTGAAAAATAATTCATTGGAAACATCACAAGAAATTCAGCTGGGTTAATTGGAAACAGCACAAGAGATTCAGCTGGGTTCCAGGTGAGTCTCTCGCAAAACCAAATTTATTGGCAAGAGTGTATTTCGCTAACTGTTACTGGATAGTCACTCAAGGCCTTGGGCTTTGCGGTCACATCGCTCAAGCGCGAACATGTTCACTTGTCCTGACTTAAAATTTCAGCGTGCGATGGTGGAGTTGTGGTGACGTGCTCACCTCGCATGTCAAATGTTTGAAGGTCGAACCCAGCACGGCCATTGGATATGCACTACTAGTAAAAGCGAGGCTCGAGTCCGGTGCTTTGGTGTGGACTCACCAGAACGATTGCGCCAGCACAGGATGACGATTATGCATTCTGAAAAAAAACCACAACCGCCAACATCATGCGATGAATTATTCAAACTTTTGACAACGACTGACGGGTACATTTGACTCCAACATGGTTTCGTCGCTTAGCTGTCTTCATTTTCTAACCATATTATGATGTGTATATAGTAATCGATGTTCTGAGGGGACGTACCCAAAAGTGTGCCTCAATGACTCTTGCCAGCTCTTCAAGTCTGTCTTGAAATAGCAGAGGAATCCTATAATGACATGTGTTACACTATGTTGATCAGCTAAAAACTCGATTATTAAAGAAATCAATCCGAAAGCTTTCCAGTGATGCACTATCTGCTGTCGATTCAAAGGTATCACCTTCCGAAGAGAGCCACCTCCAGGAGGTGCAATGCTTCCTTTCCCTCGTTCATAGAGATTACCTTGTACGACTCAGTGCTAGGTACCTAACTGATGAAAATGACATAGGGTAAACTGATCACGAATGCTGTATTTGCCCTAAAGGAGCCATACACAGCATGTTTTTTTTTGGATGGCTGGTGTTGGCATTACGTACTTCAAGGTCGGAGGCTGTTGTTGTTGCGTAAAATAGAGCTGAAACCCCGTACATAACTTAGTAATTTGCTGGCCTTTCAAATTCTCGCCGAGGGGAGGTACATGATTTCAATCGCTTCATTTATAAGTGGGACGACATTAGGAGTTGGGATGAGTTTTTTTGTGAGCGGGTTTATATGCGATCTTCAGAGTGACCAAGGATCATCCCCGGTCTTTCGGTTGAGCCTTCTTACTAAGTTCGTGACTCCCTAACTTTTGCATGTGACTTTTGGCACCTACTGCTTTGACCTTTCCCGCTTTTATTCATCATGGGTTTTGTTTTTTAATATGTTGGTATGTTGGTCTACTCAGCTGAAGGATTCCCGGTTGCGTCGTTAGAATTTCGTTTGAATTTGTGAATAGATTTAATCAATTTCAACGAGTCGGTTAACTTGAGTCGTAAACTCATGTGATTTAGGTACTTACTCACACGTCTTGAATTGCTAATTGCCAAAATCTCTAAGTTTTTTAAACTAGATTTGTGTGTTTGGATCAGTTCAGTACTTTCCAATAGAAGACATGACTATAGCAACTGAACAACCAAGCAACCGATGACCAGTCGGGGCCACTCCAGTTGAGCAGATCAGACATTAATTCATGCACACCCTCGAACAACACATCTATGGTTTCACCTCACCAGGTGAAGGAAAGTTTGCAACAAAACTGCAAACAGAGGAAGCCCTGCCTAAACTACTCGGGGTAGCCACATTCTCTCCGCTCCATGATAGTCGACAGTCATTGACGAGGTTAGTCCACTTGGCCCTAAGTGAATGGAGCTATTGAAAATATAATGTCCGCTGTGATAACTGGTTCCACTCTGAATGCCTACAGTCTTTTGAGAGGACCCAAGCCAGGTGTAACACTCCTGAGTTTGCATTAACCTAAAACAAAATATGGCATGGAGAGGTCCGACTCAGTCCGGTAATTAGCGATCAATACCGTGTCTACGATGTACAGTAATATAAACCACATGCCTGTCTGGTTCTGTACTCCGGTGGCCACCTACTGAATTTCCGAAGATCCAGTTTGATACAATAGCTTTCATTGTGCACATCGTCCGTAAAATAGGTGCCAATCGATAAGACGCAAGTGAACCGCAATAACTTAAGAACGGAGTTCAGAAATCAATACGAATCAAACCGAGTGAACTGACACGTGTACGTGCGTGTGTGCGTTGATGCGTGAACACAGTGCGTGTGTACAGCGTGCGTACGTCCACGCGTGCGTGAAAAACTTCGAAACAGCATGTACACCAGGCGGAAAAATGGGCATAGCATGGATAGGCCAATAGTAAACAGAACGAATGAAAACGTAACATGTTCCACCTATATGCAACTTGGGAAGGAGTTTCTGGTTCTGGTCATAGTTCAGTTAAGCCATATAAACTAAGTGATTTGGGGCAAGGGATTTGAATCAATAGTTCCTGGTCATTCATGTTTCGATTGCTTCAACCTATGTTTAGGCATTCTGACAGTGTCTCTACCAAATGTCGTGACAGCTGTGTATACAACTAATGCCGTAGCCAAAAGACTCGACTAAACTCTGGAAAATCTTCAGAAGATATCTTGTTCCTCTAAGGTTATCTTTTCAGACAATCAGGTATACAATATCTTCCCACAAAGCCCTGGTAAGCTAGACAACCTACTGGTGATCCTCAGAAAATATTGTCATGCCGTTTTTTCCTTCAACCTATCATACAACCTGCTTGTTCCGGATTCCATTCACCACGTGCGTAAAGTACATTTCGCCGAAAAGGAGAGGCTGAAGTACAGGGATCTCAGAAAGTTGGTTAGTAAATAGAAGCGCTGGAACGCGTTTGTAAGCTCTGTGATAAATGCTGTCACAGCAGTCATTTCATTGAATATTGGTGTACAACATGGTGAGACCAAGTGCGCAAACCAGAAAACACTTTTCAATCATCGGTTATTGCCTTTCACTAGGAACGAATGTTTCAGTTCAACCAGCTGATGGCAGTGAAATTGCCTCATTCCGTCCTCAAAACGAAATAGACTTTGTTCAAGGTCAGCTGCTTGGGTAGCCAGGTGATTAAAACACCGACATTCGTTTTAGTGACCCGGGTTCGAATCTAAGCATGGATGCCTCCAAATCACCGTACACCGAGCTACTACAATTCTGTCACCGATAAATGCCCCCCTAACAGGATTATTTATTTCTCAAAAGTCTTGAAGCTAAACGCCAACTAAGAAATTAGCCGCGCGTTAGTGAGGAAATCAAATCTGAACGAGATGAGTCGGTCTAAAGGCCTATGTAAACAAATACAGAACCAACACCGAAAAAAGAACTACAGTGAATGGCAACCTCTTTTGAGCAGTGATATTTTACCATTTTATAATACCCATTTTTAGAACGGGCAACCTGGGGACGGTGTAAGTAGCCACCATTATGAATGAAGCAGAGAGCAGCGCACCCTATCGGTCCTGCGTGACTGGGGTTCGAACTAAGGTGTTGTTTAATATCAAAAGTCCACATATCTAATCCGTTTAAAGGCAGCTTACTATGAAAGGACCCAGTTACTTTATCGTCTTAGTTGTGAATGTGAGATATAACGGTAATTTCAGTGTTTAAGAGTTCCAACGTCACTTTGAAAAAAACCATTGGCTTGCAAGTCAAGCACGTTAACAATAAAAAAGACAGAAAACGGTTTGCTGACTGTGTACGATTAATAGCATCAGATTTCCGGCTGACCTGACCTAAACCGAGCAGCAGCAATGCTCAGTGCTCAATAAAGCTCACCACGGTTGCGGTCATGCGCTACAGACCAACGATGAGGTTTCCAACCCAGAAGTTAGGTCTTGATTTACGGTAAAAGGGTCAAAAAGGTGAAAACCCACCACAGCAGAAAACAGCAGCGAAAGCTAAAATGCTCCGTTCCCCCAATGGATTAGAAAACTGTTGAATCTTGGAAAGTTAGGGCTGCTTTTGTCAAAATAGAATTTCCAGTCCTGACGAGATCGATTTTTTTACTGGTGTCATAAAACTCTTGTGATAGGTCTGACTCCACACTGACCATAGTTGATGCTAGAAAAAGTGGGTCTTAGAGGAAACCTCGTTTTAATTCGGTTTGCTTGAGTGATATTCAGAGTATGAAATGAGTAAGTCTAGTGGAGAATGGATTCTGTACAATCTACCTTGCTGCACCACTTGTCCGATTAAGGGAAGTTGGTTCTTTTTTATGGTTTAGACGAACAACTTAACCCTACTTGTTACTCAATGACAAATCTCTAATGAAGTTGGTACGGAACTCCACCACACAAAAAATGCACACAAACGGGAAACATCGTCGCCAATCTGACAGTTCTGGTGAGAAGAGAGCTAGCTTTTGTTGCAAACATTCTCAAGAAAGCGACTTCCCCGGGAGATTGAAAGCGTCTACTTTTGTGCTCCGTAGGCTGCCCAAGAGAAGACATTATAACTTATGCTAGCACTCAAAGTTCACTGGCGTTTGTCGCCCCAGATTTCAAAGCCACTATCGCCCTCAGCACCCAAGCAGCATCTTCTTGAACGGATCAGAACTGGATTGATCAATAGCTTAGCTTAAGGTACACATGAACCACAGTCTATCGTATTGATCCTGGAACATGGAGGGAACCAGTTATGGAGTTCCCTGTTCCGTGCGAATTTGTGAGCAACCCTTTCTAATGATTACCGGAATCAATGATGTTTATGCATAATTCTAATTGTCACACTTGTGAAGTCCAGTAGTTCAGTTTCCAAGACAGTCAAATGTCTGTATCAATCACTTGGATGAAAAGAAACATGCTCCCAAAAACTGTTTAATGGCCACTGTGTCTAAACCATGCGATTCCGCAATCTGTCTTCGTGAGGAACACTATTCGATGTCAGTGAACTGCTTCCAACCTGGAGATGTTGCTTTGTTAGCGGTCCGGTCCATAACGGCATCGGGAGCTAACGATAGCGCGAAAACTTTGTTTTTAAGAACAGAAAACACCAGTTAATGAACAGTGGATGTCAAAAATCCAAGGAGTTTGCTGACCTACGCGAAAACGCTTAGGCTGTTCTTCAAGTTCACAGTAGACGACCCTTTGACCTTCCAGCAGCTCCGTTCAGTTTGATATCTTGCAGCATTTTGACACTTTAGGCGGAGGAAGAACAGCTTCATGTGAAGGTCATTGGTAAAGAGACACCACGTGGTCACAGCTTGGGCAACTACTGAGATTCATTCAACCTTAAGCTGCCTGTTCCTAGTCATGAAATGGATGAACAAAAATCTTTTTTTCAATCGAACGATGCTATTTCTAGTGAAATAGTTCATTTGCAAACCAATCTGGTTTTGCGGGCGACTCACCTGGAATCCAGCTGAATCGCTTCTTTGGGATGTATTTAAGCAGCCATATGAGTAATATATCACGTCTATTTCGGCGACAAAAGTGCCAGTCACTCATGTAAGTAGTGTCTCATGAATGTAAAGCATTCCCCACTCGTTTACTGGCTGATCTGTGTGGTTGATCTACCTTGCAAGACAAATCAGAGCACAAAATTAGTTCCGCCATTTTTTCCTCGTTGAAAGCTGTCCAAAAAGTGGTTATGGTGCGCTCAATGTGTGGAGCTCCGCTTCGTTCAGTTGTAGCACCCTTTTGGTGCCTAACTGCCATGCCACTTGAAGGTTGCACGAGGGCTGGGATACTGCCAGGTTGCCCAAGCCTAGACAGGGGAGGTTTAGAGGCAGAGGTCGGGTTCGAACCGAGGACCTTCCGGTCAGTAAATTCGCGCTCTAACCACTTAGCCCATCTCTCCCCCTTGTTGACTGTTTTTTCACTAGTTGAAGAACGAAGAAGGTCAAAACCATTTCTTTCATTCGTTGGAATACCGGTTAACTAGGTGTTTTCGTGAAGGGGAAGTACTGTATTTTCACAAGAACTTATCTGACGCGAAATTTTTCTATTTTCCCTGGCAGCTGTCTATCCATCGAGAAGTACGGTCCTATAAATGTCATGCTGATTAAAGCAATTAACCATACATTCATGATATTTCCCATTCTTGGAGTAACACCACCGAACAAGTAAATACTCTGTATTTTTCTTCCTGGGATTAAGTTTACCCTTTCCCATAGTTTGTCATAATTTGTCTACTTATGAAAATGGAGAAAGGACATTTCTAAACGATGTATGGCACGGGGCCAAAAACGACGCTGTTGACATAACCATGCAAGTATCTGAAACTCAAAACCTGATGGGCAGTCTTATTACTAGACTGCTGCTATAAACGAAACTGAGTTCAATTTCCCTCTCTAACTTCATTCACCACGCCATAGTTGCTACGACCACCCTGTCGTTCAATAGTTTAGCCGATGAATATGTCGAATGCTGATAATTACAAGAGACCAGCTAATTAAGTTTCAAGTCAATTTAGATTTCTGGCGTACCATTATATGGTGACGTTGTGACCAAAGTCTACAAGTCTGCTGCAGACAGCGACCTTGAAACTATTCAAGGTCATGATGTAACTGGACACTAGAAAAACGGATGACCCTTCATGGCGATTTCAAGCCGTTTTTGGGCTTTAACTCACACGTCGTTCTTTCTCATCCTCAAATAAGCTGAAGTGCTCCGGTGAGCTCGCTAAGGACTACAGAGGCGGAACCTACAAACAACAAGAGCAGGATCTATTCAGTCCACGGTGACCGGAAATTTCACTACAAAACAACAATTAGAACCTCTGGCCAAAATTTGAAAAAAACTCAGTTTGCATTTACAGCAGCAACACCAGGATGCAAACTTGGCCAAAGTAAACTTGCATTTGTATATTTCTGGAAACATCACAAACGGGATATTCAGCTGGGTTCCAGGTGAGTCTCTCGCAAAACCAAATTTATTTACAATTGAGTGTATTTCGCTTATTTCTAGACTATTTTGCTTTTCTTCCCACCCTCTGAAGTAATTTCTCATCTACCCTAAAGAGTAATCAGAATAATCTTTTCCCTAATTTGTCGTCAGTTGGTGAATAAACCGAGTATTAACTGAGACTGGTTTTTTAATGAGGTCCATCGTTGAGTGCCCAGGCATTCTAGTTAAGCACTAATTTTTTACAAGAAAACCTCTGTAAAAGTGCAGATAATTTGACTCGCTCTCCGACAACTTCTCACCAAAGGCCATTCGGTCAAATGCTTGAAAGAAATCACTTCACCCTAGATTTTCTCCCAGAATTTTGTTTTCCTAGGGCAGTTTAGGAACCAGTCAAAAGTCAGCTGGAATGGCACTCACGTGATTTCTTGCTGAAATCGTTAATTCAGTCGGATTGTAATCGAAAAAACGAAACACCAGGATACAGAAATTTTGTGTGCAAAGAATGCAAGGTCAAACAGCATCTGCAAGCCCTTTGGGTAAAGCGGGATATTTTTGGTTGTAGCTGACTGGTGCCAATTCAGTCACGCAATGTTCTTCCGAACAGAAAGAATGTAGTCTTGCTTGTGGGTAGGGGTTCCTGAAGTTAGTATGTCGAAATCATGACTGCAGACTTCGTCTGTGAAAACGTTCAACCATCTTATCGTTTATCTAAATGGCCGCAACATCTTCATTCACTTCAACCACTTGCTTCCCATGATTCTTCTAAAGACTTTACACTATCTCTCACATTGGTTGTGACCGGTGATTAGTTGAAACAACAGTATTCATTTCTATCAGCTTCATTCAATCGACCAATGATCCAGGCAGACCAAGTTGACCAATAAACATTACGTGACTGTCTTTCTAGCCAGACAGTGGCTGGTTGGTCATTAACCCCATTACGAAAATCTTGGCTTTCTAAAAGATGCCAAAGAAGGAGGTTGCATTTTTGTCAAAAGGTTTAGGTACATAAAAGGTGAAATGACTGTCCCACCTACATATACTCGAAAGGATCAATTTGAACCGGGTTTGTTGTTCGGTCTCCTGGCGGAGCCCCCTAAAATAGGTGCCGTTGTGTGTCCCACTCTCGCGTCAATCACTTTGCATGTTGCAACCATTACTAGTTCTTTTTGTAATGAATCCCATGGGTTATAAAATTCGGAATTTCTTAGTGACATTTCAGCCCAGTCAACTAAAAATCACGAAAATCACTAACTGTATTACTCTCGTTTCAATTCGAAACTTCGCTTATCAATCCGGGGGAGATAGATGCGTTTTCTGTTTTATACGGATCTTCTGGATTTCATTTTTTGCCATCCAAGTGATTTAGGTCCTGTGGGGAACACATATTCAGAATCCTCGCGACTACTCAAGGTCGACGAAGAATGATTTCAAAAGTAAATGGATGATTGGAGTACGGTTCAGTTTGAATAGTACGCTGCCGCTGACTGTGCAGCAAAGCTAGGTAATCAAATCAATCACATCGCTCAAATATGAACACGTTCGCCTGTTCAAACGTGAAAATTCGGATGCGTCGGTGGAGTAGTGGTTACACATTCGCCTCGCATTTCACATGTCCGGAGTTTAAATCACGGCAAGACTATCGGATATGCACTGCTGATGAGCTCTAATAAGAGCGGAACTCGAGTCCGGTGCTTCCCCTCGGTGTGGACTCACCGGAAAATCACCGGAGTAACTACGCCAGAACAGGAGCACGGCTGTTCAACCTAGAGTGGTGTGGCTATGAACCAAATCAATTAACCTGTGATTAACTTAGCCCTAAACTGATTCCGTACAGATACGCAGTACGTGCGTCTGATTCAACAGCTGAATAGTTCATGAAGAAATAGAAAAGAGATGACGGAGAGGTACAGGTGGGTCGGAGTGAATTCTCAGCTTATTGATACATGGGGATTCAAGGTTAATAAAACGGAGTAGTTCGAATTTTTGTCTCTGAACATCATTAGAACTCACAGAAGAGTGAATTCTCAGCTTATTGATACATGGGGATTCAAGGTTAATAAAACGGAGTAGTTCGAATTTTTGTCTCTGAACAGTGAGGCCCCTACGCGGCATCATTGGAACTCACAGAAATCATACATACTTTACTACTTACACCTTGGAACCCACGTTATATGAAATCCGGCAATGCCATCCAACACTTCGTGACAGAAGAATTAACGGCCCAATGTTCTAAGCAGTATAATGGAAACCAGAAGGGTGTGTTTTTGATCTCTGTGTAAACTTTTTGAGACCCTCAGAGCAATCCAGTAAGTTCCGTATTTTACTGACCCGTCAAACTTTTGCAGTCACTCAAAGATTATTTGTGGTCAGTTTTTGCAGTGTCGTTTTGTACCTGCATTTGAATCTTTGATATAATAATCGATAACTTATAGACATATTGTAGTGAAACACCCTCATTTATACACCTGTTTGTTTTTCACCGATATTTGACTGGTGTTTGTAATGTTCTTCTTCCTTAAGTAGAACATAAAGTTGAAGTACACTCGAGGACTGTGCCTACTTGATGAGAAATAAGAAGAGCGAGGCCGGTCTTGGGCCGTCGAAGGGTTCTCGGCACCCTTATGAGTAGTGAATGCGTTACATCTACAAACATGACTAATTTGCACCCACTTTGGAGAAATCAAAGTTCAATCTTCCAATAATGCTAGGAGGTTTTCTCTTGAAGTGCAAATTCGTCCTCTCAACTTTTTTGTTCTTCTAGTATCAATCGTACGGTTAGTTAATGTCCCAAAGCTTAAGTGTAATATGGGCAGATTTAGGAATCTTAACTGGGAATTTTGCCTGTAGTTGGAGTCGATCGGTGAAAAAAATTGAGAAAGCGTTGTACATCCATTTCTTTAGCATAAGCAGCGGTGCTCTTTTCACCACTCTCCAAGAAGGTGCGAACACCCAACCTCCAGGTCAGCAGTTGAATACTAAACCGTTCGGCCTTGATTGACTCCCACTAGACAGGTTGCATCACTAGAACCAGCTATACTGGAAGTGTTCAAAGACCCTGCGGACAAACTTAACCTCTTTACAAAGACCACATATTAGGAGGGACTGCGCCAAAACTGCCATTTATAATTGTTCAAGTGTTTTACCAAGTACATTTAAGTCTTCTACGCGAGCCACCCAAGACAGTTATTCCGCAAATTCGTGACTCTTTTTTCCATTAGGAACAGCTAGAACTCCGACTTCACACCTAAAAAATCTTAATAAAGCTATTCGCAAACGAATTTGGTTTTGCGAAAGAATCATCTAAAACCTAGCTGAATCTGTCGTTTATGATGTTTCAAGGCAACTGAATGTGCTGCACCAGGCCACCTCATGTTTCAGTCGCTGCGATATTCGAGATATCGCGATACATCTATAGACGTAATGGTCGTGGGCTGTCGAAAAATTTTCAGCAACCTTGTGAGTAGCGTTTTGCGTCCTTACTTTGTCAACCTGCTTCTTCGACCCGATTTATATGCGCAATACGCAAAGGTGCAACCATGATGTATCAAGGTCATAGCTTGTTTGTAACCAATCGTAACTGACTCTCGTGGGCGCACCAACTAAAGGACAACAGCTGAATCATCACCGCACGGGTTGCTGTCACTTTCAGCGCTCACCTCTGCAGGTAGCTGAGCTCAAGTGAGCTACCCGGTTAACGACCCACACACCTCGTGATGGTGCTGATGGTAGGCGAGAATGCTCAGTTTTATTGTCATGTTGACGGCAGGCAAGTGATGCTCTCGACAAGCGATGTGTGAGTGGGTGAGAGACGACACACCTTGTAGTGCTTGTAGGTGGAGACAGTAGCTCGGTGTCGTTCGTTGTCTGAAAGTGAAGATCTGTTTTGCACGTGTCAGTCTGCTTCAACAAAGCAGTTTACCCAACCTGACCAGCATTCTAGTCTATCTAAGTTGGTAAATTGACCGTGCTAAACTGGCACCCGTTTGTAGCCAAAAATTATCTGTTGAGTTAATCCCAAAAATCTGGAACAAAGCCTAGATTATGGATGACAGAGTTCTTCACACGTTTCCACGTTCTCCGCAAAAATTACGAGCAGATTTCCCCTAATTCAGGTGGAAATACCGAATACTCTACTCGTTAGCCTCTACCCTCATAGGATAATGAAATTTTACATACGAAGATGATCCACTATACGGTCCCTGAAGCGTGTGTCTAGACACACGGTTGAACGTCAAAGGATGTATTTGTGAGCTATGTGGTTAGCAAGCAAAGTGCCGCTCGTGGTAGGTTTCCTCTGAGGATCCTGTTTGGGGGCCCAACACGATTTCAACTCTTTCCTATCCAAGATTGTCTCAAATATTGACTGTCCACCTAAATTTACACCCATCTAATAAGTTCGTCCTTCCACGCTCATGGACCAACTCCTGGTTAGTAATGCAATAATACAAGACGGCTTTAGGTTAGTTCCTCGAGCTTGGTGGACAGTATACCACTCAGCTTTAACACGATTTCAACGCCCAACTGCCATGCACTTCATTGAAAGCACGAGGGCTGATATCCTGCCAAGTTGCCCAAGCCTAGACAGGAACTTGAATTGGATTCGAGCCACGAAAATTCCGGTCACGCTGCACTTCTGTGTGCTCTTTTATCACGTTTTCACTTATTTATAGAAGAAAATGTTGGTAACTCAGTTGGCCTAGATGGTTGTTGGTTTGTTCAACGAGTTGGGCAAAAGTGGCCCAGCCTAGACAGGAACTTGAATTGGATTCGAGCCACGAAAATTCCGGTCACGCTGCACTTCTGTGTGCTCTTTTATCACGTTTTCACTTATTTATAGAAGAAAATGTTGGTAACTCAGTTGGCCTAGATGGTTGTTGGTTTGTTCAACGAGTTGGGCAATTTGATTGCAAACGTTTCATCAGTAATTGAGGGTGATATCATCAGTGCGTTGTTAGGGAAGCGTAAGGGCGCGTGGCGATGAGCTGCTTGTTGTGCGTTGAGTAATGTTGCGTAAGTTAATACACGTGCTGCTAGCCGGTTAGTTATTCGATCGGGCGGTTTCATTGGTTGTTCAGTTATCCTGTGTCCTGGTTCGTCGATGCCCACGTGACCTCTGAGCTTCATATCCTCTGCCCTCCTACTCTGGTCGATGCTGGAGTGATTTCTGTGCTTCACCGTTCCGAGTTTTTGCTTGTGACCTTTATCGATCCGACTCCAAGGCATTTGAACTTGCCTGTTCGGATCAGCTCTAAGGCTTCGTGACAAAAATTCACCTGTAAATGCGTCAGGCTCCTCCAGATTCGATTGGCTGTACATCGCAAAAAATCTGGTCGGGCGGTTAGGGTTGATGAACAATATGATGGCCGGTCACTCAAACAGCTTGGCTTGTTTCCATGGGGCAATCTTACTAAATCAAAGCTGAAGGTCATTCGCGACTAGCCCAGATTCAGGAGGAATGCTTAATTCGGAATGTATCATCAGATATCTTCAATACAACTAACATCTGATATCAGCGATTCTATTGAACAGAAGCGAACAATGGAAGCAATCAATCTGCCCGAGTGATATGGATTGAAAATTTAAAAAAAATAAAAAAGCCTATCTACGCACGCAACCAAACCACGGTAGCGGCCAGTTTTCCGTGAGTAATCACAATTCTGATTGAAAAATTGCATGGGTTTGACGAGATAAGGAATTTCATTGATTTATGCTCAACGCCTCAGGCTGCTGATAGATTCGTATACGAGAATTCTCTGTGAAAATCGCTCTCAACATTTCATAATTCGCGAACTTTTGACTCAAATCACACGAAACGAAATTGTTCCGTGGAGCCGAGTAAGGTCTTGTACGCGTGCCTCAGCTGATGAAATCTGCACAGTGCAGCGCAATCGCACGCAGGGGTTACGGCTATCAAAACTCCGGGGAGCCAGAGGATTCAGCTGCGTTTGGACTCGACGAATAATCTTAGTTTGTGAAGACGGCTACTTCTGTTGTTACTGCTTTCAGACAACGATCAGGGGCTAGGACAACACAGATTCCAGCAGCGGAAACTGTATGCTAGGTTCGGACCGAACCCGCTTAAATGCAGCTTGATGGTAGCGATTTCAGTCACTCCCGAAATGCCTATGCCATCAGGGGCATAACTCAGAAGGCAGTCCAAGTTGACAAAGTTCTCTTTCAGATTTTCGAGCAAAGTAACAAAACCACTAGAATGTTTGCTACCGCAGTAGTTATCTGAGATCTGGTGTGCTCCTGTAGAGTCCCATAACCACAAGTTAGGATATTAGATCAGGCCATCGAATGCCCAGAACGGGACTTGGGAGCGAAGTCCACGTGCATTAGATGACCAAGTTTTTACAACCTTGAAGATTTGGCGGATTGCTCCCCTGAACAAACGTCTTTTGGCAGACTCATTTCAGTTCTCATCCACAAGATCTTCGTAAATTGCCTAAATAGGTATCTTGCTTTATCGGTACAAACGTCAATCTCGCCTTTATCTTGCCCGTTAGGTGGAGCTACACAGTTCACATGTTGAAACGTAATGACGTAATCAATTTCGCCATGAATACTACGGGTTACGTAATGAGCATTTGCTCGTGCAAGAAAATTTTGTTCTACTAATGATGAGTCTGCCGAGTCCGGCATGGTAGATGACTCGATCAAGAACAGCTATGAAATCTCAAAGTTCTTTTCACTGGGTAAGGCAAGTCACTGACTTACTCGGACCTTGCAACTCAAACATCTCAGTTTATTTACACTTCAGAGTGTTTTCTCAGTGACGATCTCATCCCCCCCCCCCCTAATTATGAAGTTTGATAGCACTGGACACCCTTGCCTAGCACCGGAGGCGCAATTGAAATCAAAGGTCTCCTGGCCGTAAAACAAGACTCAAGCCTTTGGTCGCATTTGGTTCGACTGAAAAAGTTGATAATAACTCAGGGCGGACTGGAAAACAGCAAGAAAGCCATTATAGTGGATGATGGTATGTTACCGCACTTTGGTACGATTTTTCAGAAGTTGAGAAGGACTGACATTCTGATTCACACATCCCTTCCGTGGAGGGAATCACATTGGTTGGATCGCCTTCGAATAACTGATATATCAGGTGCACATTAGCGAAGATTTCAACCAGTGTCTGTGAGACAGTTTTACATGGGATTTTTCAACCCTTCTTGAGGACTTGGGAGGAGGAAACAGGGAAACTTCAGCCAGAAGGAATACTCTCTGCCTTCTAAGTGGAACAGAGCTGCGTGTGCAGAGGCGAAAGGCAAAACTTGTACATCTCTTCTACTTTTTAGGGGACCGGCAACTGAACTGTTCTCCACTTAAAAAGGTCACTTGCAGCTTATGCCGTGAGGATGCACTACCGACGTTTTTAGGTTTGTCGCCCGAAGGTCGAAGTTCTTTGGCGGCTGGCTAAAAAATTCCAGGCGTCGTTTCTTTTTCTCCAGAATGTTTGCCATCATTTCTTTATACGTCGGGGAAGAAAAATTGCTAGGTAACTTCGCAATCTTATTAACAGAGTAGAAATGTGATTGGCAGGTCACGTCATTTGAGCCCAGATTTCAAACTATTTCTAGATGGTGTATGCAACGACAGTCTCAGGAAAGATCATCAGCAATAACTCATCGAACAAACGACGGCCTAGACAGCCTTAGCGGTTTAAACATATTCAGTAGAGAACATCACAAACGAGAGATTCAGCTCGGTTCCAGGTGAGTCTCTCGAAAAACCAAATTAGTTCGAAAATGAGTGTATATTCGCGAATTTCATGCAATTTGGTTTCAAGTAGAACATAAGGTTAACGGAAACCCGGGGACTGCGCCTACCTGATGAGCGCCTGATGAAGGGCGGAACCGGTCGTGTGCTGTCGAGGGGTTTTCAGCAACCTTATGAGTAGTACATTACAAACATATTCAGAAGACAAAAAGCGGCCATAGATTTTACGATGAGCAGTGCTCGACTTGATGTGGCTGGCCAAAAAGGTTGCGAATAGTGCGCTTCTCAGTACTGTTCTGTGGACCAGAACTTTCAACCGAAAAACTATCGTTTGGTTTCGATTTAAAAGCATGCGATGCTGAATAATAGTGCCCTCATGGTGTACTTTTCCCCAACATTCATGAGGTCACTGTTTCACCAAGATGGTGGACAACGTTATATCAAATTAAATCACAATATATTATACCACATAGCGTTATATCACCGTCTTCAAGAAACTGCGGTTGATGTTCACTAAAAGGAGCTACGTAATACCTACCTCACAATCCAAACATGCGTCGATAAACCTGGTGATATAAAGCCACGTGCGCCTCGCATACTTATGGACAAACCACCGTGCACGTGACAATCGACAGTGAGAGCTCAAATTATATATGCACCATTAGCTGGCTCCTTTAGTGTATCAGTGAAAAATAGAGTCAGTCATCACTATATTTGGCGAACGAGGCTTCTTCGTATGGGACGGTTGACGAGAAGGAGGCTTCCGCATACAGTTTGAACGCTAGTCATTACATCCAACCTTTGCTTTCCTTTTACAAAAATGGATTCATCTCTGGTATAGACAAGTGGGATCAATAATGGTTGTGAACCGTCGTCGCTCTTGTGAGATCCTTGAAATTCGCGGATTACATAAACTAGGAGCTGCAGTCGACGCGCGTTTTTGCCTCAACGTACTCTGATATCACCCGGATTGGAGGTGAAAAGTGTATGACCGAAGGTTAGGCGGGCCTGATTCAAACCCAATTTTAAACAGAATAGAGTATGGAAAATAACAAAATCGGTTAACTGACATCTGTCCCGTTATGGAGTAAATACTCTTCAGTTATACACCTTAGAGTATACGAATGAAGTTCCGCCTTATCGATCTCTTCAGCCAACACACTACTGTCCTCTATCCCCATTGATAACAAATGCAATCTCAGTGGACCATGACGATTCCGTGGAAAGTAAAACAGGCATCTGCTAAAGTCGTGATCTCCCGGGCACGCAATCGAATACCAGAAAATCAGTACGCAGACTAGTGTTGAACAGATATGTCAAGTAATTAGTGTATCAATTTGAAACGCACCCCAGTCGAAGTCCATTTCCACTGAGGACCATATAAGAGCCTTCCATCCGTCACACTGTATCATGTGAACCCACCCCCCCGAAAGAGATGGGACCGACTTAGCCCTAGAAATAAAGTTCTCTCTCTTAGAACACCACTCTGCCCGTCCAAGTGAAGAACACACTAAAGAAACCAAAGAATCGAATGGCACTTCATCCATAAGTTTCTTCAAGCTTCCTTTGATTTGTAGCACAGATGATGGAAACTGAGATCACAAACAAAATATGTCGATTTCTCGGAACATTTCTTGAAGGAAAGCTGCTCATGAGGTTTCTGAAAAATCTTCGACAGCCCACGACCGGTTTCGTCTTCCTTGGAGCTCATCAAGTAGGCTCAGTCCTCAGTAGGCTCGTCAACTTTCTGTTCTACTTAACCCAATTTACACAAAATTAGCGAAATACACTCACTTACATAGTAATCTGGTTTTGACTGGAGAATCACCTGGGACCCAGCTGAATCTCTCGTTTATGACGTTTTTAAGTCTAAGAGTTTGTTCACCCACACCTCTAGAATGAAGGTGATTAAGTGATCACGAATTTAGCCTACTTTATTGATCCATATAGGAGCTTACCATCAAAAAAGCATTCAGAACCTACACTACCCGTGGCGTCCATAAACACAAAACAAACGTACACACACTTCGGTTGCACTAATTACACGAGGGCGTACAAAAACCATAGAAAGAATATATAAGTACCTAAACGAATGCACATGAAAACGAGTGTTTCGTTACAAACAAATCAGGAAAGTGACGCTAAGAAGCACACAAAGCACGCAGAAGTTCGCATGGTTTGGGTTGGGGATCAGTACACAAAAAGACGTTGATATCAAACAAAGCTGGGTAGTGAATTTGTCACTGAACCAGTAAACACACCAACACTAGCTTTTTGGAGTTTTTCCAACATATTACACTATCTGTAACATAGCTGCTTCATAGCAAAGCAGGATGAAAGTTCAGTATGTCATGATCGTACGGATTACACGTAGACTTTACAAAAATTATGTAACCACGCTAGCAACAGGTATCTTCGTGAAGTCTAGTTTGGTCACGTGACGAGTCAGTTGGGTATTTCAGCCACTTATCAGCGGTGAACCCCGAATTTCCACATTCCTCATGACGATTCTAATTTAACGTCAAGCTCTCGAGATGAAACAAGGTAGCAACTGAAAGATCAAATTGCTGAGTTTCAGCCTGCATACAAGATATGGGCTAGTAAAGTCCTTTGGTCCCCGTATCCTTTGCTCAGAAGTTATACCATTTTTCCGCCTTGTTTTTACATTCATTTTTACATTCACTGAAGGCAATGTTTATGGCAGCCATTTGAAAAGTATCCACTGATCAACTGACGAACTACGCTTGCTTGCAAATTGCGTCCATATTAACTGAATACTTAACTGAATGTACTGTATAAAAGGTGACATCACATCTCAGCTGGCGTGCTGTTCGAATTATATTCTATTCGCACAACACTACTTATAGGGTGGCTGAAATCCATTCAGCAACGCACCACTGGTATCATCCCTCTTGTGACTCATCCAGTCTTCGAACTTTCAGCAACCATCATGTTCTGCTTGGAGAAGGTTCTACATGAGAGATTAAGTTGCAAATTAGTGTATGTCCTTAAATGCGTGCAGTTTGGTTTTCAAGTGAGGCGTAAGGTTGATGGTGATGAAGTCGCCATGATGAACCTCAAATCAGGTCAACGTTCATATTTTTGTAATGGACTACTCAGAAGGATGCTGAAAGCCCCTCGACAGCCCGCGACCGGTTCCGCCCTTCATCAGGCGCTCATCAGGTAGGCGCAGTCCCCGGGTTTCCGTCAACCTTATGTTCTACTTGAAACCAAATTAGTGTATGTCCTTAAATGCGTGCAGTCTGGTTTCCAAGTGAGGCGTAAGGTTGATGGTGATGAAGTCGCCATGATGAACCTCAAATCAGGTCAACGTTCATATTTTTGTAATGGACTACTCAGAAGGATGCTGAAAGCCCCTCGACAGCCCGCGACCGGTTCCGCCCTTCATCAGGCGCTCATCAGGTAGGCGCTGTCCCCGGGTTTCTGTTAACCTTATGTTCTACTTGAAACCAAATTGCACGAAATTAGCGAAATACACTCATTTGCAAACTAATTTGGTTTTTCGAGAGACTCACCTGGAACCCAGCTGAATCTATCGGTTTTGATGTTTCCAGGCAACTGAATGTGATGCACCAGGCTTTCTCATGTTTCGCGATATCTGAGATATCAAGATACATATATATTTTTGTAATGTAATAACGTTCAATACCAACTTGACACGGATTACAATAGGGATATTTTAGGTCCTTTAAAGCCCTTGAAGGGATAGCTTTCATGGAGACCCTTTGACACAACTTTCCTGACATCGTTAGTAAACGATACATTGGTTTCGTAGCACAATCCGGGACCTTCAGGCTAAGGATATGATTAAATGGTAGTACATGGATCTGTTTGATCGAACGTACCACTTCTGAGCGTGCCGAGTTACAGACAAACGGTCAAGTTGCTATGAGGACCTGGTTGTTAGCGATGCCCCTGAAATCATGACACCATATCATGAAGTCATTGGTAATAAAATACCTTATTGATTATCTATAGAGAAAAGCGTTGGTAGCTCAGTTGGCGTAGATGGTCGTTGGCTTGTTCACTGAGCTGTTGGGCAATTTGATTGCAAACGTTTCGTCACCAATCGAGGTGACATCATCAGTGCGTTATTGCGGAGTGTAGGGGTGCGTAGCGGTTGGTTTGTGGTTGTACCTTATTGATTTGTGACCTTATTGATTTCTTTGTTCACATGACCAGTTTCGTATTTGAACGGGTAGAGGATAAAATAATTCCCTTTTCTCCCTCAAACAACTTAATGTCCGCTATAGTTATACGAAGATACGCCATTTTATCCACTGATCCGAAAGCCTGTGCTCCCAAGTTTTATCCGTTGATCCAAAAGCGTGTACTTCCAAAGAGAGAGGGAGTGAGACCAGACATGTAGCCTACAGATTTTGTTAGTGAATAGCTACTAAATGAGGCTCCGTTGTCATTCTTGAGATTTTTCATCTTGCCAACAAGTGCAAAATGTGCTGTAATTTCTGCTGTGAGTAACTGGGCTTCTGTTACTTGAAGACCCGACTCACTGTCTTTATTCATTTGTTGAGATCAAACTCACAATGAAGTATTATATAATACAGAATGTTTTGCTATTTATAGCCATTTTTGCGTGCTGTTTCTACCATTTGGACAAAGGTTCGCCACGCCAATGGTTGCTCGACCCTCACACACCAACTGATCGGAAAACCTACATCTGTTGAACGACACAAAATCGATACTTTGTGATTCGCAGCACGTTTGCATTCTGACGTCACGAGATGAGCAGGATATTTAGTCTAATTAATAATGCTGGTGTTGTCATAGCCCCGTCCGTTAGCGTCCTCCTCACCATTCGGGATTTTTCTGGAACTCATACACGTGAAGGATAGTTTTGAATCCTCACTGCTGTTCTGAACGATTAAGTAAATCTTCATGGTTCTCTGTCTATCTGGAAGACAGGAATTGTGAAAAGTAGTGTCAATAGTGTGATAACGATTTCTGGAGGTTTAACCACGACGACAGCGCGCTTCTTACACCTGCAAACTGAGGAATCAGTTCAGACTTGGAACTAAGAGGACCAGTTCTGCCCAGAATAATGACAGGGTATCAGGTAACCCCATGGAAAAAAGACACATACTGGCCCATGTATCCTGTTAAAAAATCTCGCCAGCAAACAGAACGGAACAGGGAAATGTTACATGATTCGATCCTATGTCGTCTGTATACATATGACTGTGTGCGAACTGTATTTTCTTCTTTAAAGATAAACCCGCCTTTTGAGGCTTCCTGTGTCTTTAGATCAGTTCATACCATTGATAACAGTCCCGTAAATTTCGTATCTAATTGAAAACCAAGGTGAATTGCAACCATTAAACACGATACTTCAGCGTACGGTGGCTCACATACGTGGTTTCCTCACTCATCTCACCCAAAGCGTAACACCTAGTGCAGGGGATAACTCACACGACTAAGGGACGAACATCTAACCCCGTTGCGAATTGAATTTTTTAGGATCAACCTAGGTGATGAACCAAATTGATCGATTCTTCGAGAAAAAGCTTCAGATGCACGCTAACTCACTGATCGATATCTACCGAACACGTGACTCGAAACCGCCAGATCTGTCAATAGTAGCCTGTATTATGGTAGATGGGTGACTTCTCCGGCTAATTTTCCAACCCAGCAGCTAGATATGTCGATCAATCATATGTGAATTCACCGCCCCACAGTTACTTGCTTGACCGCGGCGGATTAAACGTGAACCAGGATGGAATGTTTTTGTTTCACGTAGATTCATTAGTTTTTGCCTCGTTTACCGAACCATGACTCCAATGTTTGCTTGTGACTGTCGGATGGATGAGCGGCAACATTTTTGTACAGCCGTTTGGCGTTAAAAAACCAGGAGGCACATAAACTAGCGTCATCGGTAACTTGTAGAAAAGAATAAAACTTTCTTGAAGAAGCATCACTAATAGGGTTGCTGGAAGCCCTTCAAAAGCCTACCCGCCTTAAGAACAGTCAGGTATGCGCGGTCCCTGAGTTTCCGCCATGTTCTTCTTGAATGAAATCTACATCCATCTGTAACGACAGACTGAACCGAAAAGTTTTCAGCAACCAGATGAGTAGTGATGATCCTCCAATAAACCATACTACGATATCTCAAATATCTTTCCAAGTGAAACATGAAGCGGCCTTGTACCGCACATTCGGTTGAAGAATTTCATAGACAAGAGATTTAGCTGGGGTTCCGTGAGAGTTCAGTTTACAAATGAGTGTATTTCTAGAGTAGGTTTTGGTTGTTTAAGTCAATTGATTTTTTACTTGGCTGGTTCATCAAATCCACGGATTTAGCTGTGATCAAGCGGCCAACCTACATGCTCATATGAAACTTGTGAAGTGAAGTCCGCCAATCCTATAAGGCGAGCTGGACGGTAATTCATCATTCATCTAGTGGATTACGGCGTCCCTTCCGGAGAGAGATGACCAAGGGCAGTATAGTTTTTGACCTTTTGCTCAAAGTGGTCATTCTTCCGAGTAAAGCGTAGAATCCAGTGTGCCAAAAACACGATAAGGTTGAACAAACCGTGTGTAAGCCTTTACAAATGATTTCAGCTGAGTTTGTGGTCTAGTTGGAAGTCATGCTAAATACCCTTAAGTTTACTGAAACAATACTACTTCCAAGGTGATAAAAACGTATCGACAGCCCAGAGTCACTTTTGCTCTTCCGTATTTCATCAGCCAGACTTAGTTTTCGAATTTCCACCTGTCCTGTTTATAGGTCTGACGCGAAATCGGAGATGGAACCTCATATCAAGACAGTATCAACATGAAACCTAAATGAGACGCAAATAAACCTTTTGTTTACTTTTTCCTTCCATCCGACCGCTACGCCAAAGCTGTATGGTTTCGTCGTTGAGTCAACATGTAAAGGCAGTCAGTCCTTCCTTGCTATGATACTATTTCTGCGATTGTAAAAACTCTGACAGTTGGACAGCTTCGATATTGTTTTGAATTTTTCG
Organism: Opisthorchis viverrini; assembly: GCF_000715545.1. Lineage (NCBI taxonomy): Eukaryota > Metazoa > Platyhelminthes > Trematoda > Opisthorchiida > Opisthorchiidae > Opisthorchis > Opisthorchis viverrini. Next base: position 1,004,188 of record NW_008751705.1, on the reverse strand, counting down.
GGGGAGGGGGGAGGACAACTCAGGCGTGATCCTTCTTACACTTATGTGGTACTTTTTACCAGAATGAACATGCACGGAGATCAGCATTCATTTGCAAATAATAGTGGTGTCAATGCCATCCTTCTATAAAGCCCACACAAATCGTTCATAACACTATCCATTTGAATGAGCTGCTAAGAGGTAACATCGTCATCCCCATCGTCATCATCATCATCATCATCATCATCATCATCATCATTATCAACCGTGAGAACCGCGTACTTGTTGTACAGTGGTCATAGCTGCCACAGTTTCGTCCACCGATGATTTGGCGTTACGTTTCGAAGAGTGAGAACCACTTTCTCGACTGCCTTCAGTCTCCCCTTTTCCTTAGCACTAACGCTAATTTAGCGTTTTATCGGTAGGATCCACCGTGCTTCACACTTCACGATGATGATGACGATGTTAAGAAGCGAAGGCAATACTTGATTCAAGTATTCACACTGAGAAGGTGGGACTCAGTTTGAAAGTTATCCTACGCCATACCAGAGTAAGTTCATCACTAATCTTGTGGTCAAAATGGGAGCCTGGATTTCAGTCTGTCCACTCGGTTAAACCAAGCTTTGCGCAGCTTGAAGAACATTAGTGCGTATGCCTGTCATCCGACTCCTGAAATCTGCGGTCCGGATTTCTTAAAAACCATTGAGTTTTACAGTACTTCCCTCCGCGGTTGAATCCTGCCTCATGAAAAGAGTTTCAGGCTGTTTGGGATTGCGGGCATAGCTTTCTGTGGTTAGAGAAACTATACAAGGCCAACAGGCTTCCTCTGGACACTTCTGGAGACGATCTCTCCTGTGGAATGTTGCTCATGTTTATCATCATCAGTGTTCAACACTGATGCTTCACTGCCCTACAACCGTGATTTATTTGGAAGCCTTATTGTGAAAAATAAAGGTGGATCGGGGAGGGACTTAGTGCTAGCTTACTATATTCATTCCGAGCTGTCTCACCTCCAGACACTCATTCAGGCGATCTGGATAGAAACTGATAACATCAAGCTATAGTTTGTAAACAAGACAAGACGTGTAAGGTACTGGTTGTGTGGCTTAAACCAGGATCATTACATTCACAACTCAGTATGACAGATGCAGCTAGATGAGCGAAACGAATTCAACACGCACACAAGAGTGTGCATAAGGGGTATTTTTATGTACCACGCTTAAGCCACGTAGACATCCTGTGGTTGTCACGTGATTCGTCTAGCCGCACCAAACGTGATATCGATCACAGTGATTGAAAGCTGGCCGACTGCTGTCTTCAAGCAGATTCGGGCGCACTTAAAGAATCTAGCAACCATGTACTAGGTGCAAGTTCTCTATTTTATAGTAGCTTACAAGAAGTCATTGATTTAAATTTGGTTCCCGGTTAAACTTATTCTCCTTACTCAAATTTTCTTACAATTCGAGAAATACACTCATTTGCAAATCAATTTGGTTTTCACGAGAGACTCAAATGAGTTTTCAGTTTCAGAGTTTTCAGCAACCTTGTGAGTAGTTTTCTTACAATTCCTTGTATTGGTGTTTCGCCAAAGTTATCCTGCTTTTTCGATTCTATTTAAAATCTATCCTTCATATCTATATTTGACAAGGTTTCGGCATACCTATGACCCACGGAAATATCGCTTTAAAAAAGTACATTTTTGATGCGTATTATCCATTTTTCGTCCGAGGGGGGGAGTGTCTTTACGGCGAATGTTGCCAAAAAGTCTGCCTTCATCTAAACAAAAAATTCGGTCTCCTTGTGAAAGCGAAAGCTTGGCTTGCTACCTCATGTGGATGTTTTTTCGGGAACATCGCACTGTTGATCTTGGATGAACTGGAATGCTTTTCAACTATTGAGGGAAACCAGTTAACTCACAACGCCCCCCCCCCCTCAGGAGAGCATTGTTAGCCAACATGTTGACACAAGGTCCTATCCTCGCAGTTAGAAGGACACACCAGTATCGAAATATCGCAGACAGGCGGTAGTATTTACACAAAGTGTCTGTCGGTACACTGTTTCAACTCGTTGTGATTGAAGTTAATGTTATTTTTGATTCTTTTAGTGATGCCTGACACCCAACCTAACTAAGGAACGAATATTTGGCAGACATAAGACAAAGGGTATTGTTGTTTGTTGAACCATCTTGACCACACACCCTGTTCTGTAGATTTTTGCCGCACTTCAGATCCCGATACTGTTAGCGACCACGTCGATTTCCCTATTTGACTGCCAAGGTTGTTTTGCTTGATGTTTGCTTCAGTTGTTTTGTGGGTCACCGAATTCATCCTCTACCTCAGAAAGTTTTGTTCACTTGACTCCGAGCGTTCAGCCTGAAAACCGATTAACGGTCGTTCAGTTCCCCGTTGTAACGGAACATTCTGTTATCTAAAAACGCTGCCGGGGGTAGCTAAAAAACTACCTGGTGCATAAATCTTGTAAACTCTATCAAAAGAGAAAGTTACCAAAACTCCGGCTGTGTAAGGAGATTCCGTGTTGTCTTTTTTGGTTCCACACAAAGAGATGCTCAGCAGTTGGACTTTCGTAAAAAACGTGTTACCGTAAAACCAATTTGTCACGGATATAAACATGAGTATTTTACTACATTTGAACTCGTTTGTGACAAACTTGACCGATTTCAATCAGTGAATCTTGGATAGCTTGTTTTTACTTCATGCGCTTCTAGACTGTGCCCTGGAGTCATACAATGGTCAGAAACAATCAGGAAATATTACCGACTTCTAACGGCCACCTATCAATTTAAGCAAACTAAACGGAGGTTACACAATCACGAAAGCTATAGAAATAAGTGTAACCGCGTGCAAAAGCACGTTCAGTGTGAGGGTATTTCATTCTTTCAGTAAAGCCAATTTATGCTGAAAAGCCGCGAAGCACTTTATAGCTGTTTCGTCCTTGTTAGGAGTCGTCAGCAATGCGCATCTCCCGAAACTCGGATAGTTTTGAACCCGCTACTTTCCGGTCAGGGGTTGAACGCTAGACCGTTTGGCCACGAATCACTAATTAGCACTGTGATTTTCGCTCATTTATACAGGACATAGCGCCACTCATCCTTCACGAACCGAAGCCGCATCACGTGACCATATATTGACTGGCACCTCGAGTGACGCCTTCTCAGAAGCTTCACACTTCTCGTGAAATTATTCTTTCTCTGAGCTGGTTATCGAACCATAGTGGTTTGAGACGATTTGTTAGTATTCAATAGAAATTTCATCCTGCCGGTGATACATTACATTATCAGAGTTGGGATTCGCCGAGTACGCTTGTGGGTGTTGATCGAAATCGGAAGGGGATAGCCAGAAACGTGGCATTCAGTGATTTTCCCTGGGATTGTAACATAACAGACAAAGTGACACATATTGATGAAGAACGCTCATTGTTAACAAGACCCAAATGAGTCAGATTTACGACCTCCCAAAATGAATGTGCTGCACGACAGGGGTCTCATATCCTGGTTGGCGCGGCATTCGAGATATCGCACCATGCTTTCCTGACCAGACCCCACGCATGAATATTCCGACAGCTGATGACCAGTTTTGTCCTTCCATGGACTCATTAGATAGAAATAACCCCCGTGTTTCCATCAGCCTTATGTTCCATTTGAACACAAAAATGCAAGCTATTGCCAAAATGCACTCTTCCGCTTCATTAAAAGCGAAACTTGTAGTAAGCCGCTGAGGATTTTCACTTACCTTACAAGTAGTGTTTTCCGTCGAGAAAACATACTGGAATATCTCAAATATCGCACCAGACTGAAACAGGAGAAGACCTTCGTGCAGCACACTCAACCGTAGCAGATCGTGAGTAAGAAGTTCGAATGGATTTAGTCGAGTCTCATTTTAAAACCAGTTTACTGTGCAAATGAACGTAGTCCGCGAATTGCGTCAAATTTTGGTTCATGTTGAACATAGGTTTGACGGAAACTTTGGGAATGATCCTAGCTGATGAGCTCTAAGAAAGGATCAAATGATCGTGTGTTGTCTAAGATTTTTGTGCTCAACCACGTGGTAGGCGTGCTCACAAACGGATCCTGTACACTACCAGCCAGAAATTAAACGATCGATATATTTGAACTTGGGACGCAGTGTGAGATCTTACCGTGTCAAAACCTAATACACATTATCACTCTCAGTCAAAGTTACCGCGAGATTTCAGACAAAAACTTCCATTGAGTGTCTTGCAACGACGCTACTTTCGAAATATCAGTGAGTGTTGGACTACATACGCATAAATACTTCCGGCGGTCCATCGGGTTTAAGGATCTATACAGGAAAGCAGTGCACGAAGAGTGTAAACCCTGACCTTGTTACAACAGGCAGGCCCTCCAGACTGTTGCATCCCGCCACCTGACCTATATCGGTTAATCTTGAGTTCAGTTTATCCACACCGTTCAGACCATTCATCCGATTGGAGTCGAACTCTTTCTACTGAATTCTTTCCACAGTGTGAAATTTAATGCACTGTTCCTGGTTCAAATAAACTCTGAAATGTTAGTCCACCAAAGTGTAGACGTTTTCTTTTGGACAAATCCGCCTTTGTGCAACCGCATCGGTCTCGTTTAGGGCAGACTTTACGACGGTGGTTTCACAGACCTGTTAACTTGATTTCGTATCAATGCAAGTGTAGTGTCAGTGTTCCATGTCAAAATCGACTGCCCTGACATCCTAGTGAGACAGTCATCCTTGATGCCCTTATGCCCTCATTAGACTTGTACGACGGTCATTAAATCTATCACCTACACTGTGATGCTCCCAATCTGTTCTCCGATGGTGAACCACCATGAACTATTGACAGACGACCATGATTGATGCCAGGAAAGCCATGCCAGCAGGCAACGAGTACGACGGTGCACGCAAATCCCTTAAACGCCAAATAGTGAAGAGTCTAGGGAAGACCGAGAGCTCTGGTGGACATCGAAAGCTCGGGAGATGGAGAAGGCTTT
>NW_008751705.1:994114-997634 GCF_000715545.1 Opisthorchis viverrini | reverse complement strand
CCCCCCCCCCCACTTGACACCCCAATATACCTATCCCCCCCAAAAAAACATCGATGAACGAAACTGCGGCAGCTACAGCCAGCGTACGACGAGTACGCGGTTATTACAGCTGACAATGATGATGATGATGATGATGACTGACAGATGACTGTAGGCTTCACCCTCTCTAGGCGGGTCTAGACTTCTCCTCTTCATCGACTTGCTTTTCTACTTGATTCGTTTGCTCATGAATGAACGTGCTGCACACAGGCCATCTGATATTCCAGTTGGTACGATATTTGGGTTGTCGAGGGCTATTTCAATCGATAGAACTTTGGATAGATCACCATCACCCCATCAACCATATTTGCTGCTTGAACATCTAGAAATGCCGAAATTCGGTCGATTTCCCACTCTACCTTTTATTTCACTTTATTGGCCACATGGCGCAAATAAAAAACAAAACCCTCTCAATACAATAGTTCCAGGCTGAGAATATATAAAAGTGGTCAACTCAACTGAACTTTGCGTTCGATTTAGGTTAATAACACTGTCCAAACTCAGTACGTGACAGTTTTGTTGTCTCCTCACCAGGTCAAGTCAAGTTCACTCGGTCATACACCATTCAAATCAGACCGGGCCATCCGCCGTAATTAATCCATTTGGATTTAACGGAGTTGGGTGACATTAGCTGACCCAGTTCCATCACTTGCAGATATGAACGAAAAACAATAGGCATGTGTGTATAACCTACCTCACTTTGAAGCCTGGTCAGATGTTGACGTTTAAACAGTCTGGCACACTCAGCCAAACCTTTGCTGGCCAATTTACACGATTCCATCATTTTGACGGTCAGATTAGACTCCATTTGTTGCTGCCTCAGCTCGCTGGCGTCAATGTCCGTTGGTTGGGCTGTGATTAAAACAACAAGTTTGTCAAAGATATTTATTCCCGCGAACTAGAGTAGATAGTGCGTGGGCTAAATCAGTCCCCAATCGATATCTCATAGTGTTTTGCTGGCATGCGGTTACTGACCGTGGAGAGTAAATTGTAACTATGTTCACATACATACACATCCACTGATTAGATGAAAGACTTCGATTTTAGTACACTTCAGCACTACGAATTTCAGGCCAAAGAAGGTCGCTGTCAGTGGGAGATTAAACTGAATCCCAAATGATTCTTTCGTTGAGTTCACGGTGGGAACAACATTGGGGATGAAATAAGATGGGGTCAAATTAAACCACCGTGGTTAGAATACCTTCATCGACCCTTCATCGTTCAATATACCCAAGTCATACAGTTCCGGAATGGAATTGATTGGCAGACGTTTAAAGCATTCTGCTTTCCCCTGAGAATTGTTTTTGCACCATCTTACTCACCCCAAACCTACCATCATCGCTCGAATTCTACTATCATTGGAGGTGGGTGTATAGTTTGTAGAATGAAAGCTTACATCACTCTCGTTTGGATAGTTCTCCTCCTATCCTAGTGCAAGTATCCCGGTGAGTCCACGCCAAAGGGGGAAGCACCGGACTCGAGTTTTGCTCTTCTCACAGCTCATCAGTAGTGTATATCCTATGAGTGTGCCACGGTTTGAATTCGGGACGTTTGACATGCAAGGTGAACGGGTTACCACTGCTCCACCAGCACATGCTGGACACATTGGAAGCTTCACGTCTGAACTGGAAATGCACTGCTAGCAACCCATAATGGGAGCAAAGCTCGAGTCCAGTGCTTACAGCCTTTGGTGTGGAATCGCCAGAATAAGCACACCGGGGTAGGAGGGTGACCATTCAAATGAAAGTGATATAAGCCTGAATACCACTGTACTCATCCTTCATAGTTAGTTGACTTTAGTACAAGTTTCTCCCGGTGCTGGGCCAGCTTTACTAGCCTCGTACTTGTTGTTCAGCTTGCATTAACGCATTCCGGAATATTCGAGCCTCTATAAATAAATTGCTGTGAGAGGTAAATTTCCGTAGATTTTGTAGAACAAATCAAAAACGCACCATAGACCTCGACAAATGCTCTCATTTGCATATGAATTTAGTTTTGACACGAGACTCATCCGAATCCAATTGAATATTGCTGGTGGTCTGCCCAAGGAACGGCAAAACAGACAGTGAGTTGTCCGAGAGTTTTCAGTAATCTTATGAGTGGTATATTGCACCTAGATACTGTACTGAGTTACCTCGAATATCGTGGCAACCGAAGCATGAGGCGGTCTGGTGCAGCACATTCAGCTGGTTTTAATTTGAGTCTCCCGTGAAAAGCAGACTGGCATGTAAACGAATGTATTTGTCCAGTTTCGTGCAACTCGGGTTCATGTAGAACATGAGGTTGCCGGAAACTCGGGGACAGCCTGATGAGCCCGAAGAAGGGCTCAGAGAGCTTATGGACAGTGTGTTACACTCAGGAAGTATCATAGGTCCTTTTCCTTTTTTTAATGCTTTGTTTTGTTTGTTTGCTTTAGTAGGCGGGTGGAAACCGAGTGACTATTTGACCCTCCAAACCACACCACTTAGGATAGGGTGAAAGTCTTCGAAAGACAGCGCGATATTGCTTTTTTTGAAATCTATCCATCTACGAAAAAATTAGTTCGACAAAAGGGGGACAACAACGGAGAATTACCAAACTGCTGTCATTTGCAGTTCGATCAATGAGGGGGGAACTGTGTGAATATTGAAATATAATCAATGCCTCTTTGCCAGTCCACAGAGTGTTTACAAAAGATTATCTATTGATTTCTTCAAACAGCAAGCAGATAGAGTGGCATTTAGAAATTTCTGAACAAGATGTATGCAGTCTGTTTCGCGGCGTCATCTTTGGTAGCATCTCCATTTCGCGCAGACACTCCACAAACGCTGGAATCCCGGACACTTTTAAGAACGACAGACAGCCAAGTGCCTCCACCCGTTTTGGTGCATTAGTAAAATTGCATTACCAATAGAATAACCAAGAAATATACCGACAACCAACGCCTCAAAGTTTGATATTGGTCGCACATTTCAATGACCGCAAACAGAACTGTTTTTCTTCACCCGTCCTTCTACATACAATTCCACTCTATCCCCGAAACATCCTCAATTTCATCGCTTCCACTTTCTATGGTCCTATCCATTAAGAAGACCCGTGGTCTCAAGCAGTGAAGAAAAACAAAAATTTGCTGTTCTTCGCTCGTAACTATTCCGAACACTGACTGTCAGTTAGCCTTTGAAAATGACGTACCGCGCTTGAGTAGTTTCTGAAAAGCTAAGGGTTTTCTGTAAAAAAACTCCACATTGATCACTTTTCCCGCGAAACGTATAGATTTATTGTTGAAATATACTACAATCTGATTCTGGTCAACCCTAGAGCCCCAGTCTCATTTTGCAGGGATTGCTTTTATCCTGGAATGGGGATTTCCTCTTTCTAGTACCATGATTTAAGTCTTTCCAAGCTGTGAGTAGATCACACCGGAAAATATCGATTGGTTGATTTGCGAGCTGGAATCATCATCATCAACATCACCATCGACAGCATGACATCAGTGTTCAAC
>NW_008751705.1:975699-993673 GCF_000715545.1 Opisthorchis viverrini | reverse complement strand
TACACACGTCCTTTCAGATTCAGGGATAAACCATTCTGACGCCATAGGTGTCTCAAGTTAGCAAACGCGGCCCGAGCCTTGCAGATTCGTGCATTCACCTCATCTGTCACACTACAATCAGAGCTAATACAACTTCCAAGATACGTAAAACACTCCACAACTTCCAGTACCTCTCCCTGGATTTTAACTGACGTGTTCAGTGACTGCATGTCCATAAGCATGACCTTACACTTTGTGGGTGCCAAGTGCATACCAAAGGACGGGAGGATTTTGATCAGTTCATCCAAGAATACTTGCGCCTTCTCCTCCTCTTCGAACATGAGAACGATATCGTCTGCATATTCCAGGTCGACAAGGTTTTCTCCACAGGCTATTTGAACACCAGGGTTTTAGAGACCCTCCAGCATTCGTCTCATTATTTCATCGATCACAAAGTTGAAAAGGAATGGAGAGAGTGGTCATCCCTGACGGACACCGCTTTGTGTACGGAAGCTTTTGGAGAGCTCTCGGTACACTCTCATACGTCCGGAAGTCTGAGAATACAAAGAACGTATTATGTTTACAAACTTCCGGAGCATTCCTTGGTGAGCAAGCGTCTCAAGAAGAACAGACCGATTAACCGAGTCGAATGCGCCTCGGAAATCCAGGAATACTAGAATTGTGGGTCGCTTATACGTTTGGCGTTGTTCTAACACCTAACGCAATGTGAAGATTTTGTCAGCGCAACCCCTACCAGGCCGAAATCCGGCTTGCTGCTCTCGAATCAGTGTCTCACGAGCCACCGTAAGGCGACGAAGCACATTTGACGCCAACAGTCTCGTTACAACCGGGGTCAAGCTGATTCCCCTGTAATTACCACACTCACTCCGCGTCCTTTTTTTGAAAACGGGCACTATCACCGATTCTCCCCACTCGTCTGGAATAGACTCCTTTTCCCAAATGCAAGCAAACAGATCGGACAAGCGCTGACTGAGGACTTTACCCCAGTCTCTGAACAGTGCGGAATCGGTTTCTTCCAGGATGGCTGTCCGTCTACACTAGCTGCTAGACTAACTTACCGTTTGATTCGAATCGGATTTTATCTCTGTTACATCCTCGAGACAAGCCTATCTGTAGTACACTTCGGGTGATCTGACTCAGCAGCACTGGTCCAACCCGAGAAATGATTGAAATTCTGGGATTTCCAAGGCAATAACAGTGGCGATACCTCCATGCAATGTCATTTCGTGCCGTGTGCGCTCGCACAGCCTCGAAGAGACGCGCTGCGCGGTCTAGGTGACCAAGAGACTTTTATGACTGCTCCGGTCTTGTAAGGGCGTGCAAAGTTTGAGATTCGAGGTTTTATGGTATTTCAGTGGCCATGTTGAAAATATCAAACCTCAGTGTTGGATTTGACTGGACACAAGTACGTGTCTCATCAATAACCTGACTAGAGAATCAGACTGTAGAAGAACTGTTTTGTACAGAAGCTGTACTAGAAGTAAGCTCAACCATTACCTATAGTTAAACTGTGTTTGCAAATTTGTGTGAGGACTGATCAGGAGAGAATACGACACGATAATCCCATTGATCAGAAAAACGTTATTCCGTCAAACGCTGAACACAATGTTCAAGTAACCAAATCAGAATTTTTACCTATAATGGATGTAATCCTGGTTCGATCTTGGCGGTGCCAGATGTACAAAAGACCCCTCACTTGGAGATCATATGACATGTTCATGAAATACGATCTCTTGTTTGTATGTAAGTATTTGAGCACCAGTATGTATTCCCGTCAATGGTGATGAGAAACATCACTGTTTTCTGTTGATGTGGATGTGAGAATGTTATAGAGGAAAGATTGCTATTGCACAACTTCCAGTACTTAAAAGTACTTCCTGTTTGTCTGAACGTCTGTGAAAACTTGGTAGTAAATCCATGCTTTAAATTGGGCGATGTGTGGAACATTTTTCCAAAGAGCTACTGCTTAGTATGCGGAAGCTAAGGGACTCGGATTTCAATGAAAGATATTCCTTTTCACACATAAAGCCTTTACTTCAGTGGCTCTGAATAAGCCATTGGAACAGTCTTCACCGTATCAATTTGTTTTCCGCGAGAAACTCAACTGAATCTCTCGTTTATGATATTCTACAACTGAATGTGCTGCACACAGGCCGCCTCATGTTTTAGTTGGCACGATGTTCAAGATATCAGTTGAGTCTCTTGTAAAAACCAAATTTATTTGCAAAGGAGTGTACTTCTCGAAATCAATCCAATTTGGGTTCAAGTAGAACATAAGGTTGATAAAAACTCGAGGACTGCGCCTACCTGATGAGCCCAAAGTGGAAGGGCGAAACCGGTCGTGGGCTGTCGGAGAGTTTTCAGCAACCCTGTGAGTAGTGTCCTTTATGAAAATTCTTCATCATAGTTGTTTTCCGTTTTAGCGGAGGCTTTTGAAGAAGCCACCCACACTAAAGATATACAACTGTTCCAACACTTCCTCTGCCGGTCGGGAAATCACTTCGGCCGCTGCGATCAAAGCGAATCAATAAATCAACTGCAATTATTCGGATGAGTTCCTGGACAATTCTTGTATGGCCGTTCCATTGGAAATGAGATGTTTACAGTCAGTAAGGTCGATTTAGACCCCAGGGCTACGAATACGATAAGACACCGCCAGTTTTCACGGCCTACTTAATTCACTGGTTGTCCGGCGAAGAGTGGGACAAATGGATCGCATGGTAATCCCCTTCATCCATGGTAATATGCGGTCTAAACTGTGTAGTTGATTAACCCCACTTGTTGTTACGAAATAGGGAGCATTCCGGGCTCTAAAGTCGTGGGAGAAAATGCGGCGTCCACAACAGAATAAAGCTAGACATAAACGTGGTGTAAGCCGACTGCTCACATCCGGTTTCGTCATGTTTGAAGATGGACCTAGTCCCTGGAAGCTCTGAGGATCAATCTTTCGCTTGAACGGTAACTTAGATAGATATTTCATTTTAGGCTCGTATGCTTGGAGAATGTCAGTTGCCGTCAACCACGAGGTACTCCATGGAACCTCCAGTTCCATTCGTGTAAGCTCAAAAAGAGACTATACTTTGAAGTGTAGTGTCTTAATGTTAGGATACCCAATTATTGAAACGATTCCAGTCGTTTGCGAGATTATCATTTCCCTAGGGTGCGTTTCTAGCCACTTTGTTAAATGCATCCTTTGACTGAATTACCATAAGTTGTCTTTATCGGAACCTTTGGTTCAATAATGTCGAGGATTCGAGAAAACAGAATGTCGTGTTCACGAACGTTCAACCAAATGAGCAGTATTGCAAGACACTTGACCTGACCAGATTTCCTGCTTCTCGGACCGCGTTCAGTTGTTGATGGTTGCAAATCAGTGGTGATTGATGCACTGACGATAAGCCAAATTTTCATCTTGATGGTCCACTGAGCCATTGAAAGGGGTTTTCTCGTCAGGTTGACGGAAAACGATAAACCAACTTGTGTGACATGAAAGATCTGTTCAAGCGAGCCAGAAAAGAAGAATACTGGAAGACACAAATCTAAGCTTCAGTTGTCCCAGGATGTTCCTCGAAAAAAATTCAGACACAGAACGACGTAAAAACTCTCTGGCAAGTCAAAAAACTAGACTGATCTGGTTCTATTCATTACCGAACAGAAAAACCCTCTCACATCTAGGCAACAACCGGAAGACCTATCGACTCCCCAGCCGTGTTGATTCAGACTCCNGTTTACAACCAGAATCGACCGCATGTTAATCCCTTCAGCCAGGGTAATATGCGGTCTAAACTGTGTAGTTGATTAGCCCCACTTGTTGTTACGAAATAGGGAGCATTCCGGGCTCTAAAGTCGTGGGAGAAAATGCGGCGTCCACAACAGAATAAAGCTAGACATAAACGTGGTGTAAGCCGACTGCTCACATCCGGTTTCGTCATGTTTGAAGATGGACCTAGAACCTGGAAGCTCTGAGGATCAATCCTTCGCTTGAACGGTAACTTAGATATTTCATTTTAGGCTCTTATGCTTGGAGAATGTCAGTTGCCGTCAACCACGAGGTACTCCATGGAACCTCCAGTTCCATTCGTGTAAGCTCAAAAAGAGACTATACTTTGAAGTGTAGTGTCTTAATGTTAGGATACTCAATTATTGAAACGATTCCAGTCGTTTGCGAGATTATCATTTCCCTAGGGTGCGTTTCTAGCCACTTTGTTAAATGCATCCTTTGACTGAATTACCATAAGTTGTCTTTATCGGAACCTTTGGTTCAATAATGTCGAGGATTCGAGAAAACAGAATGTCGTGTTCACGAACGTTCAACTAAATGAGCAGTATTGCAAGACACTTGACCTGACCAGATTTCCTGCTTCTCGGACCGCGTTCAGTTGTTGATGGTTGCAAATCAATGGTGATTGATGCACTGACGATAAGCCAAATTTTCATCTTGATGGTCCACTGAGCCATTGAAAGGGGTTTTCTCGTCAGGTTGACGGAAAACGATAAACCAACTTGTGTGACATGAAAGATCTGTTCAAGCGAGCCAGAAAAGAAGAATACTGGAAGACACAAATCTAAGCTTCAGTTGTCCCAGGATGTTCCTCGAAAAAAATTCAGACACAGAACGACGTAAAAATTCTCGGGCAAGTCAAAAAACTGGATTGATCTGGTTCTATTCATTACCGAACAGAAAAACCCTCTCACTTCTAGGCAACAACCGGAAGACCTATCGACTCCCCAGCCGTGTTGATTCAGACTCCATCGGCGAGATCTTTGTGTTTGTTTAGTCCGGTCGCACAGCTTCACGCGTCTACCTTCAGTGACGTCAACATTCATCCGTTTTCGTTTGCTATTCACTCCGTCTGCCCCATGGTTAGAATCACATCCTGATGATAAACGTGAACGTAAATCTGGAGAACTCAGTATGCTTCTGAGGAAGCCTAAGGCTCTTTTAAGGATGGTTGACCGTGTGTACCCTGGTTTGAAAGGGTGTAGAATCCGTGCGAATGAGTTGGTGGTTCATTCTCTCGTGCGTGACACGATAAGCCTTTTAACTCGACCGAACGGAAGCCTGACCTACTTGAGGTCCTGAGCGTGCAATATGTGCACTCAGTGTACACCGCTTCGTTATAATTCTAACCAGGGTGACCGTATAATGGCGATCGCGTCACCAACATCAGCTCAGTGACAACGCAAGACTAACTTTCATCTGATTTAATGAAAAATTGTAGCTTACGGGAGCGAGTTTAGAGCAGTTCGGCTTTTATCTGGATGCCACCTATTCAATTAAGGGCATCAGTTTTAATTATAGGTGTAGACGGATCGGATTTGTGGAAGTGCCTTTGAGAAAAACCGGGATTGACGAATTAACTTTGATATTTCGGGTGACTTCCATCCTGGACAGTATAATCGCTTTTCTGTGAAACCAGACAAAAATAGAAATAGGCTGCAAGAAATGTGCAGTGATTAAAGCTAGACACATTCTACATGTTGAAAGGCACCCAGCTGTAAAATAAACGGCTACATCGTACCGAATTGGCAGTGTCCCGGCCTGATCTAATATCCTAACTTGTGGTTATGGGACTCTACAGGAGCACACCAGATCTCAGACAACTACTGCGGTAGCAAACATTCCAGTGTTACTTCGTTACTTTGCTCGAGAATCTGAAAGAGAGCTTTGTCACCCTGCACTGTCTTGTGAGTTATGCCCCTGATGGCTTGAGCATTTTTGTCACTGACTGAAATCGCTACCATCAAGCTGCATTTGAACGGGTTCGGTCCGAACCTAGCATACAGTTTCCGCTGCTGGAATCTGTGTTGTCCTAGCCCCTGATCGCTGTCTGAAAGCAGTAACAATGCGAGAAAACCGTGAGGCCGAATCATCCCGACAGAACCAAGTGGAGTTATTTGGAGAGATAAAAGAGGTAAGAGAAAACCACATGGATTGATTTCTGTGAAACTTTGAAAAGGTTAAACCGCTATCGTTTAGCAGCGTGACCGTTAAAAGCAATCAAGCTAACTGATGTATTACATAACCCCAACTTTGTTGACCTTCACGACTTCACAAATGAAGAGACAATAAATTCGACTTGTCTGACCTCAACCCGTTCCATGGAATGGATATAGTTTTCTCAAAAAATCAATGGACTCTACCGACTCTAATCAATTCACTGCAGTACGCCCTTTTGGTGCTGTCGGAAAATGTCGAACAATGGGGAACTCAGCGAGTCCAACGTTTGATGAACTTGACTTGCCAAGTAATCCGCAAGTGTACAAAATGGCCGCCTTCACAAATTGAGATCATACGTTGAGCCCGAACACAGCTGAAGCCTCTGGCTCACCGGTGTTTTGATGGCCGTAAGCCCTGCGTACGACTGTGCCACACTCTGCAGATTTCATCACCTGACGCATATAAGACCCTACTCAGCTCAACGGAAAACTTTGGTTTCGTGTGACTCGAGTCAAAAGTTCACGACCTGTAAAGTGTTGAGAACGATTTTCACAGAGAATTCTCGCGTACAAATCTATCAGCAGTCTGAGGCGTTGAGCATAAATCAACGAAAATTCCGATCTGGTTAAACCCGTGCAATATCTCCATTGGAACTGTGATTATTCACGAAAAACTGGTCGCTACCGTGGTTTGATTGCGTGCGTAGATAGAATTCACTGCATTAGTTCGTATTCCAGTCCATAATACATGGCACATAGATTGCATCCATTGCTTGCAGTTAATAAATAGAATTCTTTTGTAATTATTGTAATTCTACCAGGGCTCAAGAAATCAGTTTTACCTAGAAGACTAGGGCTTTGAAAGTGATTTACCCTCGAACTTTACAGGTAATCCGAGTGTTCAAACGTTCAGAACGAGCTAAAAAACGATTTTTCGTCAGTCCGTTTTATTCAACCCAACACCAAGCTGACCGTACAAACTTATGCCTAATAGGCTACACAAGTATGGTCCCATGAACGCAAGATTTTAGCACTTCTATAAAAACCTGTTTCTTCCATCCTGCCCGTCAGTACCCTGGCATTAGATCACTCAGATTCTGCGTGCCCCGAATCAGACAGTATTTACTTCATGAAATCCCTTGCTTATAGGTTTCCCGAGAAAGCTTCAACAACCCATGGCCGGTCTCGCCCTTCCTGGAACTCATCAACTAGATGCCGTCCCCAAGTTTCTGTCAATCTTATTTTCTACTTGAACCCAAATTGCACACACGTTGCACAATCATTTGCAAGTTACGTTGGTATTCACGGGAGACTCAACTGAATTTCAGCTGCATCTCTTGTTTAAGATGTTCTTCGGCTAAATGTCTTACTCAGGGTCAACTCGTGTTTCACTTTGCACGAGACATCGGAGACTTTATCTTCTGTTTTGTTTATGGATCCCGACAATGTTGAAGCCAGTGATTGTCCTTTCAAAAGTTTCTATCTTATGGGTAATGTGCTCTGGTCTACAACGTTTTATGTGACAAAACATTCGGTCACCTGCAGACCAGAGCAGAGATTTAAGTCTCTGTGACAGCTGTAGGTATGCTGGTGTTATCAATTCAGGTCTGACAGGTTCTTTGCCAGTATTTTTCCCCATAAGCGGTATAGACCTCCTCAAACACTTAGAATAAGCTACCCTTAGGTTCTCTCCCAAGGTACAGAGCTCGCGATGGTTAAGGTGCAGACTTACCTACCGGATGGCTCAGGGTTCGAATCCAACCCAGGCATCTCGGCTGCTGTTATCCACGGTTTTGAACCTTGGTGGTACATCAGTTCCCACCTGTCCTTCGGGTGGCATGACAACTAGGTTCCGAAAGGGCTTGACGATTATTACTTTGATTACTTTTGTTATCACTATCAAAGGTATAAGATTGGTGTCACCGTACAAATCTAAGTCATTCCGGCGTTAACTTTGTGTTAATGAACGACGATTGAAAATAAATGTTGTTTGATTAGCGAAGCATTCATTCCAAAAGGGCTGCATCGGACATTTTTCGCGTCAGCTGCGTCTTCAGGCAATTTCCCATTTATTTTGTGAGTTACTTTTGATTTCCACTGAATACGAAAGTGGAGGGGCTGCAATGCAGCAGACTACCTCAAGAAGTAAATACACTGGAATGCGTCAAGTCCAACTGGTTGATTAGGGCTATAAATATGAGTATCAAATACTGTGGAGTTAGTTGAACAGAAAGCAGCCGGACCGTTTCACCTTTTGTGTTGTGGCGGCCACAACTCGTTGTCTCATCCTATGAAGAAGTGATCGACTTGCAGCCTTTTCCTCAACTTCAGTTCCAATCGCAGCAAAGGAAATTAATGCAAAACATGTAAATCAAATGCCAGGACAGAACCAGACAACCACGAAATCTATTCACATCTCTCGAACAGCTGGAGATACTATGTATGACTAAGACTCCTGGGAGGACCTCCGAAGCAACCGATGAAAAGTCCAGTGACATTGTGACTGGGTCGATAAAGGTGGGAGGAAAATGAGGCCCATCCTACTCAGATGTATTGTATACTATGCCTAACATCAAACGCCTTACCATCAAACGCCGGTTTTTGGTGCCTAGTTAAAGGTTTAGTTGCTGCGCGGTTCACCTGCCAAACGGCCAAACCACAACACAAAAAACGGACTTTCAGAACAATGCGTTCCTAAATTCTACGACTCTGGAATGAAAAGGTGATGGACGCGCATTGTCTAATCTGAGGAGGACAAAAAGGGCAGAAGAAAACAAAATGACGAATGTTTTAGGATATCCATCAATGACTCTGTGAGTGAGGTAAACGGAGATGCAGTTTTGTAGCGTTTTTTTGGTTGATGCAGATCATGTTAGCTTTGGGATATCAAGATGACTAGAACGCGCATGGGTTGGAATGATGGATTGAAGGAAATGATGGATACACTCAAGAATTATTTGTGGATGAGAGCCTGAAAGAGAGAGTCCTCCAGTGCAACAAAGCCGTAGAAGACCTTCAGCAGATCAGAACGTGCAGCAAACATCCTTGTGCATCCCAGTGCATTTTTCAAAAGAATGACCTTGTGGTAACTGCTTCGGATTGCTGCGCTTTTCTCCCAAAAGACTGAGGCAACCAGTAAGTTCTTTTTTTTTAAACCTGCCATGCATTGACCTCGAAATCAAGTCCTTATTTAAGGGCTTACGCTTTAGCTGGGTCTAGTCCCACGGTGCACTACTGAAATTTAACGGCGCACACGTGATCAGAGCACACTTCTGTGGAGATCGAGCTCAGTGGCAATAAAGGGAGATGTACTACCCATGTGCTCATGTACTTTTAAATAGGAGGTGCAATGAAATCAGTTTATTCGCATGCTATGTAAACTAATTAATGTCACAGTGAAAAAATATACCTCAGGTGGTTTAGGACGGCAAATTTTCTCTCAAGGGCCACCGAGCTGCTAGTCAGGATGACCTCCCACCTGCATTGTTCAAAGATGGCGTCCTCAGCCGACGCTTGTCTGATCCGTCTGCGTGCATCTTGGAAAGGAAGACTGTCCCAGACAACTGGAGAGAATCAGTAACGGGCCAATTAGTGAACGTGATAATCACGAACTTGGTGGTACATCAGTTCCCACCTGTCCTTCGGGTGGCATGACAACTAGGTTCCGAAAGGGCTTGACGATTATTACTTTGATTACTTTTGTTATCACTATCAAAGGTATAAGATTGGTGTCACCGTACAAATCTAAGTCATTCCGGCGTTAACTTTGTGTTAATGAACGACGATTGAAAATAAATGTTGTTTGATTAGCGAAGCATTCATTCCAAAAGGGCTGCATCGGACATTTTTCGCGTCAGCTGCGTCTTCAGGCAATTTCCCATTTATTTTGTGAGTTACTTTTGATTTCCACTGAATACGAAAGTGGAGGGGCTGCAATGCAGCAGACTACCTCAAGAAGTAAATACACTGGAATGCGTCAAGTCCAACTGGTTGATTAGGGCTATAAATATGAGTATCAAATACTGTGGAGTTAGTTGAACAGAAAGCAGCCGGACCGTTTCACCTTTTGTGTTGTGGCGGCCACAACTCGTTGTCTCATCCTATGAAGAAGTGATCGACTTGCAGCCTTTTCCTCAACTTCAGTTCCAATCGCAGCAAAGGAAATTAATGCAAAACATGTAAATCAAATGCCAGGACAGAACCAGACAACCACGAAATCTATTCACATCTCTCGAACAGCTGGAGATACTATGTATGACTAAGACTCCTGGGAGGACCTCCGAAGCAACCGATGAAAAGTCCAGTGACATTGTGACTGGGTCGATAAAGGTGGGAGGAAAATGAGGCCCATCCTACTCAGATGTATTGTATACTATGCCTAACATCAAACGCCTTACCATCAAACGCCGGTTTTTGGTGCCTAGTTAAAGGTTTAGTTGCTGCGCGGTTCACCTGCCAAACGGCCAAACCACAACACAAAAAACGGACTTTCAGAACAATGCGTTCCTAAATTCTACGACTCTGGAATGAAAAGGGAATGGACGCGCATTGTCTAATCTGAGGAGGACAAAAAGGGCAGAAGAAAACAAAATGACGAATGTTTTAGGATATCCATCAATGACTCTGTGAGTGAGGTAAACGGAGATGCAGTTTTGTAGCGTTTTTTTGGTTGATGCAGATCATGTTAGCTTTGGGATATCAAGATGACTAGAACGCGCATGGGTTGGAATGATGGATTGAAGGAAATGATGGATACACTCAAGAATTATTTGTGGATGAGAGCCTGAAAGAGAGAGTCCTCCAGTGCAACAAAGCCGTAGAAGACCTTCAGCAGATCAGAACGTGCAGCAAACATCCTTGTGCATCCCAGTGCATTTTTCAAAAGAATGACCTTGTGGTAACTGCTTCGGATTGCTGCGCTTTTCTCCCAAAAGACTGAGGCAACCAGTAAGTTCCTTTTTTTTAAACCTGCCATGCATTGACCTCGAAATCAAGTCCTTATTTAAGGGCTTACGCTTTAGCTGGGTCTAGTCCCACGGTGCACTACTGAAATTTAACGGCGCACACGTGATCAGAGCACACTTCTGTGGAGATCGAGCTCAGTGGCAATAAAGGGAGATGTACTACCCATGTGCTCATGTACTTTTAAATAGGAGGTGCAATGAAATCAGTTTATTCGCATGCTATGTAAACTAATTAATGTCACAGTGAAAAAATATACCTCTGGTGGTTTAGGACGGCAAATTTTCTCTCAAGGGCCACCGAGCTGCTAGTCAGGATGACCTCCCACCTGCATTGTTCAAAGATGGCGTCCTCAGCCGACGCTTGTCTGATCCGTCTGCGTGCATCTTGGAAAGGAAGACTGTCCCAGACAACTGGAGAGAATCAGTAACGGGCCAATTAGTGAACGTGATAATCACGAAGAGATCAGCTTAACTCCAGTTGTAACGAGACTGTTGGCATCGCTTTTCCTTAGCCACCTTATGCTGGCCATGAAGCACTGAGGAAGTGACAGGCGGGAGTCCGAGCTGGTGGAGGATGTGTCGTCTAAATCTTCACGCTTCTTCAGCTGCAAGACTGACGCCATACATATGAAAGACCCACAATTTTGGTATTCCTTGATTCCCAAGGGAATTTTGACTCTTTTAACCAGTCCGTTATCTTTAACGAGCCTTCGCCACAAGGAATGTCCCGGAAGTTTGATTTTCAGGTCTGAGGAGATGTTTACTCCCTCAATATATCCCTATTCCCCAACCCCCGGTTGTCCAGTAGCTGCTGGCTAAAAGCATGACAATCCCGAATACACCGACGACATCCCGTCATCCTCCTCGAGAAATGGACGCAGGTTTTTTGGAATGATTTGGTCAAAGTCATTCTGTTCTACATCTATAAATGTTAGGTCATGCTTCTGGACATATGGCCACTAGACACGCCAACTACAATCTAAGAAGAGGTACTCGAAGTTGAGGAGCGCTATGCGTATGTTGGAGTTGTATTAGTACCGATTGTAGTGTGACATATCAGTTCAAGACTCGGGTTGTGTTCGTACATCCCTGAAACTCGACGGGAGTATGTATCAGGCTACAGTACGCGCTGTTTTGTTGTATAGCTGCGACAATTTACCTGTTCGACCCGCGGAACTGAGTTGTCTTCAGGTGCTCGACAGCCGAGATCTCAGAAAGATTTCTCGTGTCGTTTGGTGTTGGCTAGTCCGCAACGGGGCAATTAGAAAACGAGTTTGCAACAGGGATCTCCATCAATGACTATGTCCAGCACTAGAATCTGCTTTGGTCGACCATGTACTACGCACACCGAATCATCGTTTGCCGAAGAGGGTGCTGTTTTTTGTACCAAATTCTGAGCCGACCTTTGACCTGACAAATGGATATGAAAGGGAATAAGAAAATCTAGGTTGTGACGGTGCGACTCACCTTCCAGCTAGGGGTAAGCGTGATCCCGCTCTGTGGGGTTAGGGACTCTGCGAAATATGGCTGCTGATCGATATCAATGATATTCGTATTGCCCGTTCCTATCAAGGTTGATTAAACGAGTGTTTAGAGGTGTAAGCCCTTCGAAGTTATTGTGGTAGAGTTGCGATAAGTCCCTTCCTCACCCAATTTTGTTCTTTCCCCCACAATAAGTTTCTCAAGTAAACTTTGGTTGCACGGCATTGGAGCATCAAAGTCTGAACGCTGTTGAAATGCTGCCGATCATGATGGCGATCATGATTATGAAAAAAAACACCGAGACAAGTGGCAACACGGACCGGGGAATGGCAATGTATGGGGAAAATCTTTCAACTGTCACACCTTTTCGTTGCCTAGCTGCCGCGCAACCCGAAGGAAGCACGAGAGATGAGGTACTGCCAGCTTGCCCAGAGGAAGACGAGAGACAGAGGTCGGGTTCGAACCACGGGCCTTCCGGCCAATAAATTCACGCTCTAACCACTTGAGCCATCTCGCCCCCAATGTGTGGAAAACGTTGCCCGACGCCAACTGAAGCCACGTAGATAAGATAACTTGCAATAAACTCTTCAGGAAGCACATTGGTCCGAGCAAGACATCTGCTTAACCAACCCCGTGTGATTCGTGGAGGCTGTTTGTAAATATAAATTTGCTGAACAATGGGACTCGAGAAGCGGAAGATTTAGATTGCGCATAAGCGAAGTATTGATTTATCAGTAGCTTGTGTGTCCCAGGAGAACCTTGAGTAGATTTTGGATGATCTTTTCAGAACTGCTGCGTCTGATGATAAAGTAAGTCAGTTATGGGAAATATACTCGTTTGCAAATCAATTCGGTTTTCACGGGAGACTCAACTGAATCTCTCGTTTACGATATTATACAAGTGAATGTGCTGTACACAGGCCGCCCCATGTTTCAGTTGTCACAATATTCGAGATATCACAGTATATTTTCATAAAGGAAACTACTCACAAGGTTGCAGAGCTAAATATGGAATAGCGCAAAGGAAATTCCCAAGTCACAGACGCATGCGATCTATCGAGTAATGGTTCCATTAAGCCCTAGGTGATTCAATGGCTAAAGCATAAACCTACTGACCGAAAGGTAAATGAATCGAACCCAACTCTAGACTCTAGGCTGTTCCTGTTTGGACTTAAACAACCTGACAGTTTCTCAGTTCTCTTGCATCCATCGGGTATCATAGCAGCTAGGCTAGACGTTTTTGTTTCTTTTATCTTATGATACCATCTTACCTTTTTGTCGCATGGTTTCATTTTGTACTAGGTGAGTTTTCACCATCCCTACCAATGCTTTGTATGGGCCCAACCAAGTCAAAAATTACATTGTTTTCTGTGTAAATTTTCCGGCTGGTTGGTGAAGTGACGGATTTAATAAATCGATCCTTCGTGTGGGTTTGCAAATGGCCTGAAAGTTTCGTAAAGATCCGGTTTCGTTGCGTCTATAAATGTCACATTTCAATCAATTCACGGTAAAATTTATTTTGTTGAACTGTACACATGCATGAAGCAAATTTGATTTTAATTTAGGAGGTTAACTTTGGATAGATTTATAAGACTTTTGGTTAAAACCCCGATTGACGAAACATTTTTGCGTACCGTTCATCGCTTTTTGTCCACGCACAACAGCTAACTTTTCTTGAACCATTTAAAATGATGAGCTCCAAGAAGAGCTGCCGAAGAGTTTTCAGCAAACTTGTGAGTAGTTTCCTTTATGAAAATATTCTGCGATATCTCGTATATCGTGCCAACTGAAACATGAGGTGGCCCGTGTGCAGCAAATTAAGTTGTAGAATATCATGAACGAGAGTTTTCGTCGAGCCTCTCGTGGAGACCAAAGTGACTTGCAAATTAATGTATTTCTCGAAAACAGTCCAATTTAGTTTCAAGTAGAACATAAGATTGACGGAAACTCGGGGACTGCGCCTACCTGATGAGCCCAAAGTGGAAGGGCGAAACCGGTCGTGGGCTGTCGAAGAGTTTTCAGCAACCTTGTGAGTAGTTTCCCTTATGAAAATAAAATGACCGGTGTTTATTGTGATTAATATCCACTCCGAAATAAAGTCAACTTCAGCGGGCTATTAGCAAGTTTGAACCTGGTTACTCTTATTAAGCCACGGAAGCATCTATCATTTGTTTTCATCTTATTAATTCTATTTGCTTTCTGGACGTGTAACTTGTGTCATGTTAGTGTCATAGATATTTCTGACGAGAACATGCTCTCTATCAGAGTGAAAAATTGCGGCGAGCAGTGTGAACCAGCTCATCTGTCCTTTCAGAGCTACAAAAACACAGAAAGGCTATAGCTCCTCCGTTCAACTTCGAGTTCACATCTAACTACACTGGCGATAACCATGAATTTATTCACCTACTGTTTATTATTTGCTTATTACTTTTCCAATTATTTATTTATTTACCTGCGCATTTGTTGTTTATTTACTTATTCATGTCCTACTTGTACCAGCATTTAAGGACGCTTTTTATTGATTACCATATCTACTTTTCGGCTCACCAGTCAGTTCGTCTCTACAACCACACAAGTATGAGCTGCAGTAGCAATTTGGAGTCAAAAAGCAATGTCATAAATCTCGCGTGTTTGGTACTGTCTTGTAATCACGCACGCAACATATTCCAGGTTTTAGTCTTGTTTTGACTAGCCAGATCTGTAACGCATCATGTGAGGCCTAGGTTGGGCTCAGCGCCTGTTCAACTCCAGAGTGTTTTTAATGCGCAACAACCTGAACTGATTTCTGTACAACCCCAGGAAACGAATCAGGCATTAGATGACAGTAAGTAATAAAAGTCTACACTCTGGGGTTGCATTCTGGTCCGATCGTGTGCAATCGTTCTGGTTCATATGTATGGGAATTTCGATCAGAAACGTACGAAAGTGTTCCCCAAATGAGGAGTCTTCATCGCTAATTGAGGGCAATGGTGCGGCATTGAGGGTCACCCTTTGCATCGAATCAGCGGAGAACTGTAGGTTCATGTGGTACGGTGTGAGGACACGTTTGTCTACATAACTCGGTCGTACCCTTCCATACATCTAACTACATATGCTTAACACGTAGTTTATAGGTGAGAGGCAAAGGCTACCAGTGTATGGAATACCCTGTTTTTTTCTGCCGATTTCATGTTCGGCTGCCGCAGACTCCTTCACTGAACGTAGCATGATCTGTGGAGTACACGGTAGACCAAGTGAACTCCCACAAAAACCATCCTAAAATTATTGATCGGATGTTCACTCCATACAGAAAAAGATACATTTTTGGTCAGGTAATGTAAGTTTTGTATACTTTTAACAAACAGTTGCCGAGTTTCTGACTCACATAGCAGGGCAAGGCATACCCTAGTGTTGTGCTCTCAGCCTTGACAGCTAGTCCCAGGTCGCGCCGCCATCAGATGTAACGTACTTCAGAGACTGCTGCTCTGGCCTTTCTCCAGGTTAATATAACTATCGATTACATGGAGCAGACGGAATGCAAGCACAAAACTCAAATTATGATCAGGTACAATGGCACTTTCAATTTTCATATTTACCTGTGTTATTAATTAGTTCGATGCACTGGCGATGATAAAATCAATTTTGCCTTTGAAAGTGTTTATTAAAAGCATGATTTTTAGGCTTTGATACTCTCATTTTAATGAGAGTTCAAATTCCTACGCATCCCTCAGCACACCATCTCCGTTGCGGTTGCTCCAGTCCGACCAGACTCATGTTGTTCGGGTGCTTAAAAACGGACTACCCAGTTCTCAGAGCTGTGGGAGAGCGAATGACTTATCGCAGTCGTTTAAACATCAGCTTTGGTTACAGTTTGTATCTTTCGTGCTAAATTTTACGCGGTCCAACAGACACTGTTGCCATAGTGATGTTGGTGAATTTACCACGGTCGTCGTGAGAGGAACGTGGAAACCGGCATAACAACCAGACAGGCCACAATTTGAAGGCTGAGAGAACAAAAAGCAACAGCAGTGCTTGTGTACCTGGAAGGCTCAAGATTCAAAAATCAATAACCCCAAACAAGTAGTAAATCGACACCACTTGAAAACCCCACTTTCGTCGGTACTAATCCATGTGGTATTTTAAAGTAATCAGATTCGAGGTCCCGCGATGTGTAAGCTTGATGGTACTACAGTCGTTCAGTCTCAGTTGTACTTTCTTCAAGGTACACAAAAGGTTGAATTGCCTTACATCCACATGATGTGTCTCAGTCACGATGAAACACGTGGTGGTTTGCTACGGCTCCTGAGTAGGACAGATGGCCAGTAGAGTTGGGTGATGAACTTCAACGATAGCGAATCGATTTTGCTCTAGGTAACATAACTGTGACCTCACCCAAGTGTTTTAACTCGCACTTTCAAATATGTAACAAAAATCTCCATACAGCGCGTGATCAAAATGTGTCGGTGTAACGCAGTAGTTTCACTCTAAGCGTGTCTTTTCACTTACATATTTGGACCACTCATCTCTGCATCAGTTCATCCTTCCGTACAACTCCAGCTAGCTCCATTGATTTGGTACGCGATGAGTACATTGCCCTAATATCAAAGCAAGAAGGTGAAGGAAACCCTGAATGATTGCTCATGATTGACCGTATGAAAGCTGGAAATCAACTGCTCAATAGCCATCCACTCGGCCATATAATGGAGCTGGTCATATCGTTCAAATGTCTGATCCCAGACCGTAAAATCGCTCGTGCGACATTACAGATAGATATTCTTCGCTCTGCGACGTGACCATTAAGGAGACAAGTGCCGTTGAACAATATATATTGGGAAGAGGAGCTTTGACACGCGTCTTTATTTTGGAAAAGTTTTGAACTAATCAAGATGGATTCTGGAATGCTGAGGGAAGCTCCAGATTTTGGATTTCGGGCCATCCTCAAAGCCCGACTTCCCGATTACTAGTTTGCTTCACGCGCCAAATATACCGCGTCACCATCGTTTGCCTGTATCTCGTGGAGGTTAGTTAAAATCGAACCAGTGATTTCAATTCGGCTCTGTATGCATATCATTCGTAGGGTTGCCTAATCAAAGCTGCTAATCGCCCAAGTTTTCCCAGTTTTTTTCTAACTACATATCCTAATAGATTGACGCCTATTTTTCACCTTAGTTGGCATAAGCTTGTCACCGGAATCTAAAGGAATGTGTTGTCTGATGTGCCGGGATCGCAGCGAGCCGTCGCTGCCGTCCAAGCTCCTCCCAGAAACATTTAAACTTTTGTAACTTTCTTTCTGTTGAAGCTGAGTGCCTGTGATTGCAAAAAAAATTACATTGTTATATCTGTTGATTCGCCGACCTGTGGTATCTGGTGCTAACCTGCTCGAGTGCCTAGTGCAGAAAAAAGACTCACAGAAGGGAACACAACCGCTACGTTCCGAACAACGAGTGCGAGAGCGTGAGTACGTGCGAGTGCGAGAGCAAAAGTTACAACGGCCCCACGATCTTTAAAGGGGACATTCTGACATTGATCCAGGCTGTCTGACGGGCGTTTAGTGAACATCCATCGACGTTGATCGTGCTTCTGTGAAATGCCCGAATGCTGATCACATTC
>NW_008751705.1:973657-975652 GCF_000715545.1 Opisthorchis viverrini | reverse complement strand
TTTCCTGTTGAGATTTTGGTGGAGCAGTAGCTTCCAGGGGTTCTGGGGTTACTTTCAGGAATCTGACCTTCCTGATACAAATGCATCCTAAGTTTCTTCTCAGTCAATCGTACAGTTTGTCTGCTGCCCTCAGCAGTATTATAACAGTATCCCGTATGTTCCAGTTGTGTCCTGTTTGACAGGCTATGAAAGTCACGAGACCAGTGTTGGAATGAGTTTTTAATGTCTTAGCGACTCTCGGGATGATATCCACCAGAGTTCGGTTGGCACATGAACAGCTTATCTTTGATCGGCGGAGACGAGCGTAGCGATCGATCTACACGGCGTTTCTTCTAACTGCTAGTCTACCCTACTATGATATAGCAAACTTGAGACTGAGTTTGATCTGAAGACATTTACATGTACACGTAGCTTATTTTGACGCGTGTAGCGCTACGATGCCCAGCAGACCTCAGCCGATCGACTAGTGTCCTCTCGTATAAATGAAAGACTTTGAAATACAACACAATCCTCTTGGTGGGTGGAGGATTTCCAAGGGTACGCGGGAAGAGCTTTTTCGAGTTAAATGAAAAACTGCCACTGGAACGCACTGGACATGCTCATTAATGAATAATGTTTAGGCACTGTGTTGCAATGTACTATAAGTCAGCCGGTCAGTTTTTTCCGGTTAAAAACCGTGCCCCGAAGCGCTACAGCTTCGTTCATCGAGGGTAGGAAGAATAAGGACCAGGAGCCATGTGTAAGCGGTTATGGCGCAGCCAACCTCTGGACGTCACATGGTTCTGCTTGTGAGGAACGGAGTAGAATGAATGACCCGATTGGTGACGGCGATGTATTTGGTGTAGAATCGTCTTTGACTGTGTGACAGCCACGCGTCAGCAACATTAACCTTGACTCCCATCCGGGAAGAGGGTTTTGGGTAACGCGGATGGTTTGACTGGTAAGGGCTTTCGTGCTTCTTTGTCAAACCGTAGACTGGCAGCTCCTGGATCGTTTTTATCCCAAACAAGGCCGGGCAAAGTTTGCACCATGAGGAAAATGGTCCCGTGGCATACGAAGCACATGGTCTATCCAGCGTAACACATGGAGTGTGACCAGCTGGTCTATTGGGGCAATATCGATCTGATGTTCTCTGAAGTGATTTGGAACCATCCGATGGCCAAATACAGAGAATCTCCGAAGATCCTCTGCACTCAGTAGCCATCCCTCTTATCTGCAAAGTAGGACAGATAGAACCGAAGTAGTGTGCACTTTACCCTTAAAAGTCAAGTTGAGATTACGTCGGTGCCACAAACGTCGGAGGTTGGCAGCGGCTGCCCTAACCTTCTCATTTTGGAAAGTGCTATTGCCCTTCGCCATTCCGCTTAAACTTGCGTAGCTTTCCAGATAGACAAACTTATCTACCACACCGACCGGTTCTTACGAAAGGATGGGTGTAATCCCTTCCAGTCAGGTAGTAACACTTCACACTTCCCAGGTGAAAAGCCCGTGCCGGATAGTGCAGCATAATTACTTAGTTTAATTAGAATAGTTTTCACTTCTAAAGATATACCCTCAGAAGAGTGATATCACCAGCATACTCAATGTGAGTCAGCGAACGTCCATTGAGTATTTTGATCTCTGAGGCCTACAACTATCAGTGGGGGCAGCACTGTCATTCTTCAAACTGCGATATTCACATGGGCCTTGCCGGAGTGCCACTCTGTTCACTTTTTGTGATGTGGTGTTTTTCGTGCGCAAATGTTCCACAGAGTGCCAGCATATCGATTTTTCCTTATCACATGAGATTCAGGTGATATGAATGCACCGTTGGCTCGCAAATCAGTAGACTCATCCGACTCTAATCATACACTGTTCGAATTTGTCACAGATAACTACCTGACTTCCATTTGACTCCTGAAAAAGTCGCACTGTCCGTTGATCATCCCAATGTCCGATAAACCGAACACATGTGACTACGCTTATATATTTAATATATATATATATACATATATA
>NW_008751705.1:938621-969656 GCF_000715545.1 Opisthorchis viverrini | reverse complement strand
CGATCGACTAGTGTCCTCTCGTATAAATGAAAGACTTTGAAATACAACACAATCCTCTTGGTGGGTGGACGGATTTCCAAGCACAGTAGTCGGTGGGTACTCGGGAAGAGCGTTTTCGAGTTCAATGAAAACTGCCACTGGAACGCACTGGACATGCTCATTAATGAATAATGTTTAGGCACTGTGTTGCAATGTACTATAAGTCAGACGGTAAGTTTTTTACGGTTAAAAACCGTGCCCCGAAGCGCTACAGCTTCGTTCATCGAGGGTAGGAAGAATAAGGACCAGGAGCCATGTGTAAGCGGTTATGGCGCAGCCAACCTCTGGACGTCACATGGTTCTGCTTGTGAGGAACGGAGTAGAATGAATGACCCGATTGGTGACGGCGATGTATTTGGTGTAGAATCGTCTTTGACTGTGTGACAGCCACGCGTCAGCAACATTAACCTTGACTCCCATCCGGGAAGAGGGTTTTGGGTAACGCGGATGGTTTGACTGGTAAGGGCTTTCGTGCTTCTTTGTCAAACCGTAGACTGGCAGCTCCTGGATCGTTTTTATCCCAAACAAGGCCGGGCAAAGTTTGCACCATGAGGAAAATGGTCCCGTGGCATACGAAGCACATGGTCTATCCAGCGTAACACATGGAGTGTGACCAGCTGGTCTATTGGGGCAATATCGATCTGATGTTCTCTGAAGTGATTTGGAACCATCCGATGGCCAAATACAGATCCTCTGCACGCAGTAGCCATCCCACTGACCTGCAAAGTAGGACAGATAGAACCGCAGCAGTGTGCACTCTACCCTTAAAAGTCAAGTTGAGATTACGTCGGTGCCACAAACGTCGGAGGTTGGCAGCGGCTGCCCTGACCTTCTCATTTTGGAAAGTGCTATTGCCCTTCGCCATTCCGCTTAAACTTGCGTAGCTTTCCAGATAGACAAACTTATCTACCACACCGACCGGTTCTTACGAAAGGATGGGTGTAATCCCTTCCAGTCAGGTAGTAACACTTCACACTTCCCAGGTGAAAAGCCCGTGCCGGATAGTGCAGCATAATTACTTAGTTTAATTAGAATAGTTTTCACTTCTAAAGATATGCTCTCAGAAGAGTGATATCACCAGCATACTCAATGTGAGTCAGCGAACGTCCATTGAGTATTTTGATCTCCGAGGCCTACAACTCTCAGTGGGGGCATCACTGTCATTCTTCGAACTGCGATATTCACATGGGCCTTGCCGGAGTGCCACTCTGTTCACTTTTTGTGATGTGGTGTTTTTCGTGCGCAAATGTTCCACAGAGTGCCAGCATATCGATTTTTCCTTATCACATGAGATTCAGGTGATATGAATGCACCGTTGGCTCGCAAATCAGTAGACTCATCCGACTCTAATCATACACTGTTCGAATTTGTCACAGATAACTACCTGACTTCCATTTGACTCCTGAAAAAGTCGCACTGTCCGTTGATCATCCCAATGTCCGATAAACCGAACACATGTGACTACGCTTATATATTTAATATATATATATACATATATATTTCAATAGGTTCAATATATCAACAGCGACTCCCAGTTTTCTAATATGCAGCCGCCAGCGCTGCACTGGGTTCTCTCCAAGATCCGTCAGTGCATTCATGATTCGGCTTGCGTTTGATAGTTCAATCAATTTTAGCATTTTTCGTTTGGCATGAATGAGGGGTATTTGAAAATAGCCTGTACATGTTCACCGTTTTGTTTTTGTAATCTTGGTCAAATCAGACTGGCCGCATAAAGTATGATCATTTTTGGGATGATCTCGTTCCCAACCACTTTTGCATTGGAAGCTGGTTCCATTGGCTCAGTTAGAAGAACAGTACCGCTTCAAAATGTGGCACTTTTTCTCTCATCATTTCAGACAATGCGCTTGACAAATCCCAGTTTATTTTTAGGTGGCTGGATTCATGGTAGGGCTTTGTTCATTAGGCCGAGGAATTTGAAACGAGCACGCAACAAATAGTTTGAATTCTTCACGTGCTTCGGGGTCGATCCAGTTTGTCTGGATATCTTGCTGTCTTCAAAAATTCGCGCTCAATCTGCAAGTTGTTCAAAAGGTGATTTGAAGCTGCATCTGGTCAGATATTTAACCGCCGAAAAATCTTTTCAAGTCAGACAGCGCACATTCTTCAGTTTCGGCCCTCCGTAAACGCATAATGTCGATTTTTCTTGTCTCCAGTTGACCAGTCCACCAAGTGATGTGTAGGGGAACTTGGAGTCACATTTAAATTAGACCGTGTTATGTGAATATGCCTCACAAACTTCAGTGTTCCTTGTTTGTGAGGTTACCAAACATGCTAGTCTTGATAGCTGACTGAAACAGCACAGCGTCAAAGTTCGCACACCAGATAACGGCGAGTCGAATGGAGTCGAGGTATTATGGGTCGCCGGTCCTTCGATCTGACGACGATTCTGACTGGTCGTCCGACTAATCGGGAGTCAGGACATGGCATATGGAGAAAGGCCAAGCGGATGGAGGATGAAGCTGATATTTGACAAATCGTACCAAAACTCACGGACATGTGCGCAGATGTCCGGAGGCTGGTGAGTGTGACAGACCTACTGGCATATGCAAAGCTGAATATCAGTAGAGGTCAGATGAAAATTAGACGGAGTAGCGCATGAAGTGTGAATCTGTCAAACTGGACTCAACACAATGAGAGACTTATCATCTTGTCACCAAACAGCACTTATTACCAACGCCGCGCAGTTCGAGTGCATGGAGTAATCAGATGTAACAAATAAACACTATGCCTTTATGTCGCATGATCGTCGGGTGGAAAATTTCACGTTGTTTGTCATTGCCAAAATGCGCATCTCGACACATGCTTCGACCAAGCGACGTTCCGACACGAATATTAGCCAGAACAAGGCGCCGAAAAATCGAGTGTGCATTCGTAAGGATTTCGAATTGGAATGATCGATTGAGCCATGTATCGGTTCATAGTGGCCACCCTTGAAAGCACACTTTGACGGGCGCGATATCACAGAAGTTCGCTGTGAAGGCAGCAAGAAGGATATGCTACTCAAAATCGGTTCATTGTCTGTCTGAACACGCTACTCTTCGCCCTTTTTGTTGATCATACAGTTCGGTAGTGGTTCTACACACCATTCAAAATACAGAACTCTACCAGATAAGCCCCACCACTTTTTGCCAGGTCCAATTTAATGTGCGCACACAACCTTGACCTATTTTTGATCTAGGCCCATTTTGTGCAAACATTTTCTCGGTTTGGACTTAAAACCTTAAATGAACTTTCCGACGCTTTCAACTCTCGTTCATGACAAGGAGACGGCAATATGTTGTTTGCAAAGCCACAGAGTGATCCATCGCCAACGTTAATGCAGCAATGGCCACCGAATGACACTTTTAACTGTTTCTGACGGGTGTAGGTGTAATGCCCGACAGTGTCGACAAGAAACCGGTCTTCGAAAGGGAACTGGACTGGAGCGGTCTAGGATGGAATTTAGGACAGTAATTCTATTCATTTATTACTGGTCCGAAAAATTGGCAAAGAACAAGTTCTGCTCAGAGGAATTATCTATTAGCCACACGACCGTTGTTGACTGGAAGAACTTTCTCCGCGAAGTTTGCGCCTGGCGGCTTCTGCAGACTCCAACAGTTATCGGCGGCCCAGGTCTACACTTCGAAATCGATGAAACGCTAATATCTCGCCGTAAAAACCACTTAGGGCGAGGCCTCCCCTAGCAGTGAATTTTCGGAGGGATCTGCCGGAAAACTAAGGAGGTGTTCATGTATGCAGTGCCAGATCGAACTTTTATGGACACAATCTAGGCCTGCATCGCTCCTGGCTCAAACATCATCTCTGATATGTTTGTATCATACCAAGGAATTGAAACGACTACTGACAGGGAATTAACTCATGAAACGGTTAATCATACCGGAAACTTTGTGGATTCAACGACTGGAGCTCACACACAAACCATCAAATCTCTTTGGCACGTCTACAAGATGGAGAGTAAACACCAATACGACACACACCTACGTTCAGCTACTTGTGTGAGTTTGTTTGGAGGCAAAAGTACCGAAAAACGAACCTTTTCTTGCAAACCATTAATGGCATGTCCCTATTTCACCCTCTTCAATAAAAACTAAAAGTACAAATTCCATATCCTCTTCTTTCTCACCTTTTTTTAGTGGCGGCGATTAATTTTTTGGCGGGGCTTATCTGGAAAAGATCCCCAAATACTACTCACACGTCTCGATGTGTCAGGAAACTTTACACTCCAAATTATCACGCGGTAGTAATCTTTGGAGAGCAGCAGTTGCTATACCTGTCAGCGTCAAAACCTACTAGACTCTAACTGCAAGAGAATCGACCAAACGACAGACAAACAGCCTATTCAGTGACATTCCGATCGTCATCGTGAATTTGATTGAAATGTTTTTTCCATGATGCAAAAAATATCACATTTTGTCGGTTCGATAA
The DNA here is from genome assembly GCF_000715545.1 of Opisthorchis viverrini. Lineage (NCBI taxonomy): Eukaryota > Metazoa > Platyhelminthes > Trematoda > Opisthorchiida > Opisthorchiidae > Opisthorchis > Opisthorchis viverrini. The sequence continues at coordinate 965,171 of NW_008751705.1, read as the reverse complement.
GACATATGTAATCATTTGAGTTCCCATTGGCCACTTTCACACCGAGTAGAAGGCAATGTGGAATACATAAAGAGTGTGCACCTAGGTCTCACCTGTGCATGACTTATCCGCCACTCGTAGCTGAAGGGCATATCTGTCAAATCCTAGCCAAGAAATACCGGATTTAAAACTCTAGAGGGGTTCAAGTTGAGCACATGTGATGCTTCCTTACAAGGTCAGGTCATTTGAAAAAATGCTTTTCAGCATTCTCTTGTATGCTGACTCCATCTTCAGGATGGGATCCACGCATGCGAAACCTCATAGTAATAATAAATAGACAAATAATAATAAATGTAATAATAGTAAATAATCGTTCAGTTGTAATACCCTTTCAATGCCTGACTACCATGCCACTCGAAGAGAGCAAGAGGGCTAAGATACACGCAGGTAACTCAAGTCTAGGCAGAAGCATTTCAGATACTGCAGTTGTGTACGAACGACGGATCTCAAGGTCAATATGTTTGTATCTTCGCAAATGAGTCAAAGCGAGCTCAAAATTTTATAAAGGTATGGATTAATACACTAAGAAATTAGTAAAACGACTGAGGTTAGCTGAACTTTTTTGGAGAAACGTGTCCTCACACCGCAGAGTCGGATGGTTATTCTTATCACCGTAAGGCAAAGGAACAAAACGTGTGTATAGGTGGAAAAACACAATATAACGCGTTTATGCCTTTTGGGGTTCAAAGAAAAAACCATCGATCTCTTAGTGTTCATGTTCTTGTACTAAACACCAAAGGCTTACTGCTCCCATATATGCACATGGCTTATGCGAAGCAAGTGGCTAGTTTGTCTTTTACTCACATTTTAAACAGAAAGAGCTCGCCTTTAAGTGAAAATCAACACCAGAAAGATCCAGAAATTAGTTTTAAGTGACCAACTTCTAAAAAATGTGAAACCGATAGTTGGCAAGTCATTTTCGGTCAAATGAGTCGTACCGGGGTCCACCCCCTCTTGGAATGACCATTTTAAGGGGCCGACCAGTCTAGTCTCTCCTGAAAGTTTGCTCTAGAGAAAGGCTTAAAGTGACCAAGTTGGGGTGCCAAATTGTGTAGCTTCGTGTCTCTCACCCAGAGCTGTCTCTTTACAGGCAGAAAATCACGTTTCTTATCAGCAGTTGCAGGTTTCGAAAAGTGCACATCACCATCGTTTGGACATCACTCCTACTGTCCTGGAGCAATTATCCTGATGAGTACACATCGAAAGGGGGAACACTGAACTTCGAATTTCCTCTTATTATATTCCACCCGCTCCTGGAGCAATTATCCTGATGAGTACACACCAGAGGGGGAAGCACTGGACTCGACTTTCCTCTTATTAGATTTCACCTGGAGTGCATAGCCTTGGTCGTGTCGGGGTATGAACCCGGGCATCTGACATCCGCGATGAATGTCTTACCACCACTCCACCCGATTTACAGCGTTTGAATGGGCGGGTGTCTTCACATTTGACCGACCTGATTAGTTTATCCCACGTCTCGAGATTAATGTGGACGTAAATTCCAGTAACCAGTAATCATGTACAACTGATCGAAAACTTTCCAGCTTTCGCCGCGCTATTCGAAATGCGTAGTCTTGATAGGCTGTTCGTTCGATGGACGCAACCAGGACAGTTACTGGGTCAAGCTGTCGGACAAGTAAATCACATCGCTCAAGTGTGAACATGTTTGCTCATTCAGACGTGATAAATCAGACAGGTGACTGCACGCATGTTACATGTTTGGCGTTCCAAGCTCGACTCAAATAGAATCGAAACCCGAGTGCAGTTCTTTCCTCTTTGGTGTGGACTAGGCAGAATAATTGCGTCACGACAGAACAAAGGATATGAAAGTTGTGAACAGAGTTCATAATCGGTCAGAATAGGATGCGTAATACCCCCCTCAAATGGACACTCCAGCCGTCATGCGTGCCTCTTACTACACGGTTGGTCTATTACAGTGCACAAAAGGGCAACTTATTGGGGACAGAAGTTACCGAACTCTATGCAGTGACCAAACTGCCGTCACTTTCGACTACATCCCATAAGCTTACATGCAACTAACTAAACTACCAAACTGGCCCATCCAAAACAATATTCCAGTAACGGGTGAATAAGAGTGCAGTAAATTTACGGAGTCGCGTTTGACGACCTGGATCATCACCTAAACCAGCGGTTTCAGAATCAGTTTGTGCGACATGGCACGTTTGAACGCGTTTTCGATAGCAGGCTTCAAATCTTCACGAAAGTTTTCAGCATCTCTTTTAAGGTATGCACATAGTTGCTCCGCTGTTCTGAGTGGTATTCAATTTCTAGGCAATCAAACGACTATGAAACGGACCATGGTGATTTACGTCAGAAAAGCACTGTCGCCGTACCGAGGGAGATGATCATGGATGTGCAGAATGCTAGCGCAGTGCATAGGTCAAGTATTCCACTTCCTCACTGCAGAAGTGCCTAACGAAGTCGCCATCTGCAATGCAGTGAGGGGTACTAACCGTACCAAGCGCCTCCTGTATGGACCCAACCCAAATGTTCTAAACAGGTTTTTTTTCGCTCTGTGGTGAATATAGTCGACACAGTAGTCCAACATGAAGGTTCCCTATATCATTATGGACAAGCAACCAACAAAACAGAATTCCGTTTTGCTTGGAGCAGCAATAACACAATGAAGTACATCGGAAACAAGCTGCCATATGCTGTCTTTTCGCATGTTCAACTTCTTCACATTCCACTGGCATTACAACGATGACATCATTCTGACGAATGACGGTCAATGCACATCTCGAGCTAGTAAAGTTCGATCAAGAAGTATCTGCGAATGTTTCGACACCTGATGCTACTAGTGATTGCTACTATTGATTTCAACGTACATCGCTTTTATCTGATAGTCGGCTTGTAAATCTGATCCAAATGGATGGAGTACTTCTATCGTGGTATTTCTCCTTGGGAAGTAGATGAAACAATTTGGTTTATCTCGTTTACGGTGGGCAGCGATGCTTATTTGACGGGGTTATAATGGAGAAACTTTCTGGATCAAAGACCTCTTCTTGGTTGGTACGCTGGTGTGAGTTAGTGGTGTGTTGCCGGTAGACTTAGAAACGTCAAATTTTTCATCAAAGCTAAAACACACAGTTTCTCTGCAATCGTTCACTCTGATGTAATTTTCGCCACAGCTTATATTCGAGAACTTGTCTGTGATAATTGCACACGAATTTCTGTCTCCCCAGAAGCCATGGTCTTCCCTGTTCCCCTCCTATCCGATTGATTTTATCACGTCTGAAGTATTCTCAGATTGACTTGGAAATGTGGTTCGTTCCCAGATCCCCACAAAAAACAAATTACGCCTGAAAGTAATGTTTTATTTAGTGAATAGATAAGGTTGAACCGCTTTTTCTCAATCTGTGATGGAGGAAAAGGTAAGAACCAAAGGTAAACTTTGGTTCGTGGTACAGTATCCGCTCTGTGTAAACACGTGACCTGGTGAGACTACAGAGAAACCAAGTCACAAATACAACGTATTCGCTCATCTCTTACGCTGCATTCGTACTAGAGATAAGGTCGCCGAAGACAAGGTCGATATGAGGGTACTCTAGTAATTTGGACTGAATGCCTTTGAGATTCTGTTGTGTCAAAGGTGAACCCTCTGATTCAGGGTGGTAGGTCTGTTCTGCAAGTGACTGAGTCGCACGGGGAAAGGTTGCGTTGATCTTTCGAATGATTTGAGGGGATTATTTATGGACTGGAATACCCGAGCCGCCCATGCAGTCTTTATTTAGCGTTGTTTGGTATTTGACAAGGCAACTCAGGTCATCATATCACGACGGGTATAGCTGATGAGTACTATCTAGAAACGGTCTAAACCAGTCAGGCGGCGTTCGGATATTATCGGATGTTGGACTCTAAGGAGAAGATTAATCTCACTACGAAAAGGAGAGAAATTTAAAACCTTTAAAATGATGGGAGGTGTGAAATTGTATTGGCTGTCATATATGCGCTTTTTGTCGGATAGAATTTTATGCAAACGATTTGATGTGATAACTCAAATGGTGCCACCTCGCATAGAAGTGAACTGAGTATCGGGCTTGAGAGGTGTTGGATAGCTAAGATGTATTCCTACAACCATTCCCTCCGTAATACAATCGCTCCTGTAATGCGGCCGGACTACTCCAAAGTGACGAATTTCTTACGCGGAGAGGAGATGTAAAGCGTGAAGCAGCCATTTGCGACTTTACCAACAGATCCCGAAATGGGAACCGCAACCTCGAATTGATTCATGAAGAGCGCACCTTACTACTTGCAATCATTTAGCGGGTATTAGCGTGGCTCTTGAAAGTAGCATGCCACAGCATGAATGCATAGCTGTTCGCCTACGGGCAACAAACTCCAAGAAAGTTTTAAATGACTAGGTACATGGCGCAGATTGCTTCTAGCTTTTGACTTTGTGATATTACCCCCAAAATGCACTCATTCTGAGCATTCACTTCAGCCGAAGTAACCTCTTGATGTGCATAACTGCAACCCACCCGTTCACAGTAAGACGGCCTGCACGGGTGTCATGTGTAACATCTTCTCACCACCATTGTAGCCATCCTGACTGACTGACACAGAGCTGGTTACACAGTGCTCAACACACCACCAGGTTCGATGCCTTCATCTAGGCAATCACCCGCTTAGGTTGTCTTCGTGGACTTGTACGACAGTCACCTTTAGTGTGGTACTGCATCTCTGGAAACCTTCTTGTACACAGAGGATGTAGTTTTCAAGTGCTCAATTGAATTTTTCCATTTCACCTACCAAATCTAGGGAGCAGTCAGTTTCCCGTCTACTCTCAACCACTCCCATTACTAGCAAACTCAGCTGCGCTGGTTACTGCCGCCTTCCTGGATGGGGACCCCGAGACGGGCCACATCGATGGCTAGAGAGACATGGCCCAGTCGCGCCCTCAATGGCGCTCATGCATCCAGGTTATTGCCTTCAATGAATAGCTCCATTCCCAATCACCCCAGTTATCAGTCCAGCTACAGTGTTGTATTTACGCACTAATTTATCAGCTCCCGCCTCCAATGCGCAGCTACTTAGCCTTGCTCCCAGATTCACCGGTGAACGAAACTGTGGAAGCTACAACCACTGTACAACTAATGATGATGATGATGATGAACTGTACCAGTTGTATCATTAGTAAACAACGCTGATTCCTCTGTGAGGAAAGCTCAACTACTGAAATTCGATGAGGCGAAGGATGGTAGCCTTCAAAAAATCTACCAGAATGTTTGAGAATTATCCCGCAGGTGTACGAATAATAGTCCCTCTGATAGATGGTATGAAGGAACTGCGTAGACTGGATAGCGGTCAACATCCTTGAAATCCTCTACACAGGGATTTAGTAAACGTTATTTATTATGTATACATCTGTTCTGCATCATGTTCACGAGTGTATTCGTCCTTAATTTATCTCAGAATTAAGAACCTATATGCCTTCAAGTACAACAGAGATGTAAGTCCTTGACTTCCAAGATATGTGTACTTCGCTTCTTTCGAACTGCCTGATGGCTACCATCGGACTTACATTCAGTGCATCCATTGTTGACGAGCAAAGGACGAGTCTGCTTCTACTCCCAGGATATATGCCTACTCTTTAACAGAAATGTAGAGAACGTTCAAGGCCATCTCATGCGTGAGGCCGAAGACTAGAAGTGCGGAAGTTGGTTCACCGTGTAGGCTCCTGTGGTCATACCTGGGAAATTGTACAGCACATCTGAACAACTATAAGTGGAGCGATGTCCACATCGGTCCAACTGATCATGGGTTCTTCTCCTCAGCACTCGTATTATCAGTAATCTAATATTCCCACTTTAGCCACCCAATTCCGTGTGTCTTCAATATCTAGGTAAATTCATCATCATGGACCAGCATGAAGGCAATGGGGCCAAAAAAATTCCGGTATCTGCCATTGAATGAGTTGATTAGGCTTCAGTACTGTGGCTCAGTAACCGTAGTCTCGAACTGTGGTACTCCGGGGTCTCGATTTGCCACGAAAGCCTCTACGGAGGCATCGCCTTAACATGCATCAAAGTGCTTTACAATTAAAGGACATTCACACGTCGTTTGCCAAATTGATTTAAGTCTGCTAACAATAATACATCAGTTGGTGCTCGGAAAGGTTTGTGCAACTTTTCGCAGGCCCTCTGTCGTCTCTATTCGTCTTTTTATCCCGTTTATGTGTTTACAACAGAGGCTGCCAACCGTGTTTTGCCCTTCGACTACCATTTGGGTGGCGGCCACACCATAACACAAAACAGGTTGTTTTGTTCGATGATGAAGTGTGCGTCATTCGCACTTGAACGGTGTGTCAGTCCAATCACGCTGCTTAGCCAGCACCAAAGTAGGAAGCAGTGCATACGTTGGTTGCACCGAGGTTCGAACTCTGTACGTGGGCCAACTGAGAGAAGCATGTTACCACCACTCCACTGGAACATTCTGGACTCGCCTTGCTAATCCGGTGGACAACTTCATGATGAAGCGATGAAGCTGGTGCACCTAACGGCCTCAACGATGGCCTCATTATCTGTCTTGGTTACATCGATCGACTGACGCAGCCTTCAGTAGGCATCTCTCGGATTCAGTTTTTGTGTGCTTACAAACTGGGTTATGTTAGTTCTTCATGAGTAATCCCTAATTGTATTATGCCTCTTTGTCATACAGTTTAGAATGCGGAGGTCAGTCCATCACCTACAGTGTTCTGTGTTGCACGCAGAGGTCCGACCTGGTTAGTGCAGTTGGCTTGTCTCATGGCCTTCATATGGTTATGAATGTAAACGAACGGACAAAGACGAGTAATTTTTCCCATTGAGTACGACCGCTTTAAAATGTATCATCTCACCACATTATATCGAACGCAATCACAAATATCCCTAACAATAATTAATGCTGAGCTGAAGTCACCTTGTTTCGAACTTGTAAGAACTGGACACCTAGGAGAGGATTATTGATTATCCATCAATAAATTTTGTCGAATTTGTCGTATGCCTGTTTAATTCCAAGTGCGAAATGCATCTTTTCATCTCCTTCGAGTCAAAATAGCTATCACCTAGGAAACTGGTACCATCAGTGGAAGCAAATCGACGACGGTTTGGCATTCTGGACGAGACGACTCTCACCAGTTCATCAGAAGAACGTGAAAAAGTTGTCCAAACAAAACAATGACAATCGGTAGAAGAATTTGCACAAAAACCAACTGTTAACGAACTGGATCACAGCCTTATCCTAGGCTTCCGAAAAGTGGGATTCCGTTTCGAAACTCGACGAAGAGCGAAGGTTTCAATCGTAAGCTTCTAGATTATTGTGTGCTCCGAACACACAAGTGACGTGCTTTCCACTAATATCTTACAGCAACACCTACACGACTAAGCTCGATGAATAAATCCAGCCTAGCTCTGTGAGTCGCTTGGCAAGCGTGAAATGACTGATTTAAGCGGATGATGCCAAACATTTCAGACAAAAACAGGGTTCTAACTCCAGAGAGAACATTTCAAACGGTCGACCAGCGTCAGTCTCGTCTGGAAAGGAATTTACAATCGAACTAGGCTTCGATTTAAGCGGATGATGCCAAACATTTCAGGCAAAAACAGGGTTCTAACTCCAAAGAAAACATTTCAAACGGTTGACCTAGACTAGTCTCGTCTGGAAAGGACCTTACCATCGAACTGCGATTACGTGAACCAACAAAAGTGCTTTTTCGTCTGAAAGGCGATGATCTCTTCTGGGGAAAGGCTTGACAGAGTAATTCCTATTTTGCAGTCGACTTTTCGGGATAGAGCTGACGCGGGCAATGGACACCCACCACTCTCATCCAAATGCAACTGAAATTTGGTTGCATCGAGACCTATCGGATGATGTTTTTGAGAGCTCGTAGCTGTTCATGTTTGAGTTATCAGCAATAGAAGCTGCTCGATTAAGTGACGCTGCCGGGTGAAGTAATGGTCGGAGGATCTCTACGGAGAAAATCAATTCACTGAGTATTATACACGTTACTCGATTCTGCTTCGAAACTAGCACAGTCCACACTTGATAGCATTAAGTAGATCGATCAAAATACCAAATTTGTCCTTGCATCCGTGTCAGTTGACACATACCTCAAATACAAACAGTCTTTTCTTTCATGACCACACTTTCATTCTGCTAGAACAGGGTCTTCTCATCAAGATAATGTCATATTTCTGAATGTACCATTGGTCACAGAAACGTATGATCAAAGCAGCCATGAGTAACTGGCGCCCTGTAGACGATGTATCGAACATTGCTCAGCCTGTCCAGTGACGAAATAAGTGACACGCATGGCGTACCTATTGCAAACCTCACAGCGTTCAGTGTGATGGCTGAAATTTGATATTCGATACCAGCGGTTTCATACTTGCGTTTGGATTTCTCCTGCGCCAACATCAAATTGAATCTCACGTTCCGCCTGTAACTGGGATTAAAGAACTATTCCGCCTTGTGTCAGCAAGTGTGGTGGAAGCTAGTTTTGACGCAACTTGAGTTTATGCTATGGAACTAAGTGCGCATGTAGTTGAGGCACTTGCGCAGGCCCGTAGGAGAACATAACGTATGGTAGCGGTTTACTTCATATTTATCGGATTGAGTGATATTGATTCGAGTATAACAAACGCCTCATCCAAACAAACGTCTTTTTTGCGTTTTTGTGACCATAATTTCAGCAAAAAACAATCACATCGTCCATCTTCGCTCAGCCCCCGTAGAAAAAACCCATAATCTTCCGTTTAGCGTCGCAAATGAAGTGTGATCAATCCGACTTTTAGTATAGTTCCCAGTTGTTTGTATCCGTTCCACTCATACTGTTAGAATCACGTGACAAGAGGTAATAAACATCCTTGTGCCTTTTCTACGACGCAGTGAATACCGGTAAGTTTCTTCTTGAGGTAAATTTATATATCCCCAGAAACGTAGATGATAGCCGCATTACAAAAGGAGAATGATACAACGGCACGCTAGTCAGCTCACCGAGTCGAGCGGAAGCGCTGTTGCTAAACGACAAACTTGCATGCAGATGCCGTCCCTTTATTCTTGAGATAGCTCTGATCAATACACATGAAAAATGGACTTTGAGTTTCCACAGCTGACAGAAGGGAATGGGCTCATATTCTAATCGATAACAGTGAATCAAATCGAAAAATTTGAGCAACGACAGTAGACCGAAGTCCTACGCCATCAAGCAAAACATATGAACAATACTCCACACGCATAAAATAATTAAGTCTATAAAATTCGATGGTTGAACTATGCTAACAAGCTTTATTGCACCAGAGGCGGAACTCCGCTTGTCAGTTGCATATTATGATGATTTCGATTCTTACGGTTGCCAGATGACACACCATCGATTTGATCTTTCGAATGTAACACGGAATAACACCCAGTTATGAAACAACTGAAGTCGATTTTACTTCAAATCAAAGACCGTACTTCCTTTCGCAACACCCAACCTTAAGGAAGCACTCTCGGGGTATTCCGTAGTGTCTCATCGACAGGGGGTTCCTCTTTGACACCGGCCAATAAAAACTGACCGCACACTGGTTTCACAGCGGCTTCAGTTCACTTGTGCTTCGGTTTCTTGACTACATATTACAGACATTCAAATTTTGTGCATATCCTTTGTCTGCACATACAAAGGCAGCGTCAGGAATCCTCACGGTGGTTGCCAGCCTTCATTAGAAATTATGGGTTCTTCATCTAGCAAAGTTCGACTGGAAACCACGAAGGTTGATAAGTAATCATTCCTGAATAAGATCGAAAAGCAGCTACGATTTTTATAGCCCACGACAGGCTCATCAGGCGGGTGCCCCAAAAAGGGCGAAACCAGTCGTGGGCTGTCGAAGAGTTTCCAGCAACCTTGTGAGTGGTTTTCTTCATGAAAATATATTGCGATAGCTCGAATATTGTGCCAACTGAAACACGAGGTGGCCTGTATGCAGCATATTCAGCTGTACAATATCATAAACTAGAGATTCAGTTGAGTCTCTTGTGAAAACCAAATTGATTTGCAAATGAATGCATTTCTCAAAAACAGTCGAATTTGGATTCAAGTAGAACATAAACTTGACGGAAACTCGGGGACTGCGCCTACCTGATGAGCCCCAAGAAGGGCGAAACTGGTCGTGCGCTGTCGAAGAGTTTTCAGCAACATTGTGAGTAGTTTTCTTTAGAAGTTTTTTCTTTGGGTTCATCCTAGGTGGAGCACTCAACGTGAACTCTAACCCAGTTGCTCTTGGATCAATTTGGACAAACTGGGTACGAACATGTCAGTTTTGATAACGAAAAACAATCTGTCTAGTCCCACACGGTGTCTGACGTTCTGTCAGTGCTACAACAGCCTGAGGACAACAAAGCGAATATGTCAGTTCAAGATGAAACTACGAATGATGAAAAGAAGGCAGATACTATCGTGACAGAGCGAAAGCCACGGAACAGATTTCCTCGAATCAGTGGGCTTTTGTGAATAAGATCATCTAACTTCAACAAGGTGTCCCATTCTATTAACAACTGTGGTGAAAATTGGACAAAATCCACAACTGCATTTACATCTGTTCTCTCTTTTTTGACGGACCTAACCGCCCGGAGTTCCGCATGTCTACTCGCTGGGAAAGAATTCAGTATCGTAAATCGATTCAAATGTAAATGGAACCCAAAAATGGGATGATAATTTGCTGGTAATTCAGACTATAATCGCAACTTATCGGTTGTAAAGTCCGTATTTGCTGAAACTTGAACAACAAATGACTTGCTAATCTGATGAGCTACCTTATCAAAGACGCGTGGAAAATGTGTTTGCGCATAGGAAATTCGATCCTTTCGTCCCTAATTTTGGATTATGGCACTGCTACCAACTCTGTTTTCATTTTCGGCCAACGGTAATTTTTTCCAAGCCAATCTGGAACTTTTGAACTTCATCGGTGTTTAAAACGCTTGTCAATTTGACGCCTCCACCACACCATACATTCCGCTTCTGCTATTTGTCCGAGACCCAACCATCTTTTAACATGGCTAGAGCCTACCACTTGGCTCAATAACCACATCAAAGATGGCTTTGCAAATGATATCACTATTAGAAACGGGGGACAACACATTGCTTGACCATTTCATCGGGAAGAAACCAGTCCTCACCGACATACGACTACTTTGGCTTGTTCACATTTCCAAAACCGTAGTCACTTGAGTTGGTGATTTTTGGAGGCGGTTGAACAGTGGCGCACCAAACTTGTTTGGGGTCTTCACCGGAGTGGCCGTTACAGTTCAGGATTTCCTGGCACAAATTTCCTTTGTAAACCTCGCACTAATGTCAATGCAGCACCACCTCCCAGGTGAACCACAGGCAAGGCGGATACAAGGAGGGCGAGATGGCCCAAGTGGTTAGAGCGCGAATTTACTAACCGGAAGGTCCGTGGTTCGAACCCGACGTCTGCCTAGCGACTTCCACTGTCTAGGCTGGCAATATCCCAGCTCTCGTGCTTCCCTTGGGTGGCATGGCAGCTAGGCATCGAAAGGTTTACAGCTGAATAGCTTTTAGATTTTAGTACAAGGAGGGAAACAGAAGATTATTCATAGCATGTTGTGCAAGAATTCAACTTTGGAGCGATTCCACACAAATGTAACCTTTGGCCACTAACCATCAGTCTTGCGTACGACGAGCCACCAAGTACTCTGGCTTGTTCTCACAGTATCGATGGAGTAAACTAGTGTGGCGCACAAAACTTGACGCGTTTTGTTGATGGAAACAGGCGACAAGAGTATTTGCTTAACGAACTACACTCATTTACACACCAATTTGGTGTTTACGGGGGAACCCACCGGTTGATTCGCTCGTTTATGACATCCTCCACCACATAATCCTTTTCTTGAACGAAAAAGCTCGGGGATTGCGCCTACTTGATGAGCCTCGAGAAGGATGAAACTGGTTGTGGACTGTCAAAGAGTTGTAAGCAGTCTCGGGACTAGTTGCAGTCAAAGAAATATACTTTGATATCCCGAATGTCGTACCGAATGAGGCGATCTTTGTGCAGCCGACTCAGTTGAAGAATATCACAAAGGAGAGGTTCATTATTCTCTCGTAGAAACCCAACTGATATACAAATGAGCGAGTGTACTTGTCGAGATCTGTCCTATTTGAGTTCAAGTAGAACATAACGTTGAAGGAAACTCGGGGGATACACCTACCTGATGAGATCCGATGCGGTAGAAACCAGCCCTGGACTGTCCAAAAGTCTTCATGAACCTTGTGAGTGGTTTCATCCAAGGATATATGATCTGTTATCGTGTGTAGACTAGGTTTTCCGAGAAAATCACACCCCTAGGAAATCTCGTAAACATCAAAAATGTTTCGTCAGTTCCACTCCTGCCTACACACTTTGGTTTTTCAATGCGCACACGCAGCTGACTTCCGGTGTTCCGGTAAAAACTGACGGACAGTTGTCAAGGTTCAATAGAAAAACTTACGGCATGCTCCTTTTGGTTCCTTATCTGGTTATCGATCTTTCTCAAGTGTACCGAGTGGACAATAAGCGCTGCACTGAAAGTCTGAAGTTTGTGCATTGTGGATGGGGACACATGAGTGGTGGAAAGTGGGGCTCAGCTGCTAAACATTCATGGGGGAAAAGAGCCATCGCGGATAAAGATTCGTTGCAAGAAAGCCCCAAATCCTTGTGCAGGAAGATCAGCACCAAGACGGCTACATCTTCCAAAATGCAGAAGTGAACACATCTGAGCACGATATGGGAGTTAGACACAATTAGTATGGACGATCTAACTGAACGAAGTTGCTTTCAGGTGTACTCGAAAAGTTTGTCCACCGCACTAGAGTATGATCCGAATGGACCTGAGCATTCCACAGGAATCAGAGCACAGAAAAAAAGTAAGAAAACGCCAGGCTGCACAACGATATCTCCTGCTCAGACCCCGTACAACCAGGGGACATTTAGCGGTAATGAGAAGTCAAGCTCGTCTACTGCCCCCCCCCCGCGATTGTGAAAACATCTGAACTGCTTGAGCCGGATAGGACGGTGGTTGTTAGTTTCCGACATAAGTTATATTTCACAGAATCAGTGCGTATGCAGGAACTAGAAACAGAGAACGGATAGTATTCCGGTTAGGGTGGGTTCTTATGCAAATTAGCGAACGAAAGACACAGAGGAGGCTGTTCTAGGAGATCCAACAAGTTAAGGCAACCTCACCTTGAAAGACGAAAGCCATAGTATTCGTCTCGAATCAACCTACTCCAGCGGCTTCAAAGTTTCTCGAGTTTCGTAGACGACAGTGTCTAAACAAGGAAGTTACCGCAAACCAAATTACCGGACTTGAATCTGTCACCAGTTTTTTTGAAGTTTGATAAAGTGCGAATAGCGCGCATTCAAGCAAACGCTTTGTCGAATTCGCATAATGAAAGCCGCCATTGAAGCTGGGGAAACGGCAAATATTCCGTTATTAATTAATTCCTTGATACACACCTGACGCGCATTTCACTGGGGACCTGCAGAAGGGTGACCTTCAAATTGGAAAGAGGACGGCCCTTTTACTGGTTTAAATTTTGTAAATTCACATATGTCGTCTTCCTAACAATTATCATAAGGTTATTAACGAATTTTCATCATAAATTGACACCAGCGTTGTTGGTTTGAATCTATAAAAATAAATCTGTCAAACCCCAAATGTGGCAAGACAATCAAAACAGCTTTTTGAAAGTATGCGCTGAGTGAACAACGGTTTTGTTGCGACAGTGAACGGCTGATGTCACAACGGCACGGTGACGCGGTTGAGTGCAATCACGCGCGCACGTGACTTTACCAGACAGCTGAAGATAATTGTGGCGGTTGTGATAAGAACGAGGGTAGCAAGCAAATCTTGGGTTTTATGGCTGCCCAATTACGATCTGAATTGACTGCGACATAACCAGTCTAATTCCGCGACCCATGTACTCGTTCCTCTATCATTTTACTTACAAACCCATGAAAGTGTGATTTCGGGTTGGTGCCACATTTGTGATAGGTAAACCAAGATGACCAGATGGAAAAGGCGAACTACCCGCTCACTACCCGCGTTCTCATCGACATGATTTGATCCTGTGGTGTCTGGTTGCCCGCCAGCAATCTGTAGTGCGGTGAAGTTAAAAGCTAAAATGAACGTTGTGAGTATCCTAAATTATTTTTTGTGCAGTCTAAGTATTTTCAAATCAGCCAACGCATAGAGCGAAATCAACTTTGAGGATCTCAAACGTGTTATTCAACGTGCTTAGGATAGTTGTAACTGTGAGAAGGGAGTGTGCGCAAATGCCCTCAGTGAATTCATGCTGCGTGCAATGCGACATCATTCCGGGTTTACGGCTTCCACACATGAGAGTGAAGCCTCCGTGGGGGTTCAATAGGCCCGCTAGATTCATCCGATGGATGTTCGGCGGAGCAAAGAGTTCGGTATCGTGATTTCCAACTCCATTAGCTGCGCAGCTAAGCTACAGAGAAGCAGTGGGTATGCAATGGGTCTATTTTGTTTCGCAATGAATGTATATCGCGGAAACGATTGGCGATTCGGCAGGAAGCACAAAGAGTACCAACCAGTACAGACGTTTCTCTCGCTGACCGCATGTGTTCCAAGCAAGCGTATCGGAAGGTAACCCATCCTAAATCATGAGTTTGACAAATACCACCATGCGATATTTTATTGCCTATGGAGCTCTGTCCTGTAAGTTCATCTCTTCACTGTAGATCAGATGCTTGTTGATCCTTTCACCGATCTTGGTAATTTGCTTGCAAGCTTTCCATCAACATTCAAATGCTCGCCCAACTAGGGATGAAGAACAATCTAACCGTCCAAAGGAACTGACTATATTCCGATGTGAAACCAAACAACGGTCGAGAACAAAATTGGGTGTTCGGATATCAAGACCACGCTTCAAAGAAAACAAGTGGATTTGGATCACGTGAGCAACGTTCTGTCACATGATAACCATAGACAGACAGATCTTAGGAACATTGAAAATGGCACCACCTAAACATACGTTTCCCACCTCCAAAGCGAATCCTGCTCACTTGGAACTCTCGTCACCTTGTCCCTTTCAAAAGTCGAATTAACAATACCGGGTGCTCCGTGATCAGCTCACATACGTTGTGGCTGCATTGGTGTACTCTGACGCATGAGGTCAATGTACATCTTGAGAGCATAAAGAGCATTACCCCATTTCGAGAACGAATCATGTACAAACTCAAGACCCATGTGTACAAAACAGACTCACTTAGTAACTGAGACATGGACTTTGCTCTGGTCACCAGTGCTTTCGTATCATTGTAAGGGTTAACAAGTGAACATTAAACGAGTACTGTGTAACCATCCGGAATAACCAGATTAGCAGAGCATGCCAGCTGCAACCTGTATGCTGAGTAAGCCTAACTATACTCCATCGAAGTTGTTCCACCGATGAGAAGTTTGTGGGGAAAGGCCATTACATCTCAGCGCGAAACAGACCGACTCATCCTAAGCTTAGCGCCGTGTAGTCTTGGCGCTATGCACACATGTTGGACACAAGGAACGATCACAATGATGCACTTGACTTCTCAGTCCGACTGTCCAGCGAACACTTGTCGTGCAACGCCCTTGGGTTGCGTGAGCTCCCTTGAGGCTCATTAATTAGGTACAGTTCTCGACCTTCCTCCAACTTCATGTTCTATCTGTGCACAAATTGGATGCAGTTCGTCAAATACTGATTTGCACACTAGTTTGGTTTTAACGGAGGACCCCACTGGATTCCAGCTCAACCTCTCGCTCATAATTTCCTACTGGTGAACAAACGCCACATCGCGAAAAACAAGGTTGACAGGACGTTTGGACTGTGCCCGGAAGCAGAACCAATCGTGGGCTGCTGAACTTCAGCAACTAACAAACGCCACATCGCGAAAAACAAGGTTGACAGGACGTTTGGACTGTGCCCGGAAGCAGAACCAATCGTGGGCTGCTGAACAGTTTTCAGCAACTTTATAGTGTTCCCTTGAGAAAAGGCCCCTGCAACTTTCCTTTTCACTAGCACTTTCCTCATGATCCAATGGTAAGCAAACACAGATCTCGTAGTGATACGTTGTCACCTGTGATGATAGACCGTCAGATTAATTTCGAACCAAATGCAATGCAGACCATACTAAACGCGGCCTGGTCTGGAACTAGCTGGAAATCTTCACTATGCTGTTTATCAATAATCTGTTGCAGAAAGCCACTGAGCAGAACCATCCGAGGTATGCAACACCACTTGAATGGTGCCGACCCAAAGGTTCACCAGTTTCAATATCGTGCTATCCCGCTGATTGGTATCCGAGCAGTTCATACTTGTGGATAGGCTGAAGAACCGCCAAGAGGCCAAGATACCAGCCAGTCTGAGACTCAGAGGCCTGACTACGACGAAGCGGTGACTGGCGCGGGCAGCAGAGAACAAGGAGCCACACGTTCCTGACTCAAAGGTCAGGAGTGTTAGCCTCTGATCACGACCGCCACCAAGATAAGGCCCAACCACTTCGCGACGGACTGCATTAGACATACAGACCATGTACATTAGTCTCCTGCTCTGAACCGTCAGTCGAATGTTCGAAGTATCTTCCAGGAGTCGCGGTTCAGGATGTTGGCGTCCTACGGTGGAGGTTAAAACATCAACTACGGAAAGGGGCCTAGCATTGTGGGTTTCTGCACCTTTAGACACGTACACAGGTGACTCACACGGGAGTTGACGCAGCGCCACCTACAGCAGTAATGGAGGGAGCTTGCACTTTACTGCCAGTTCCGTAGTTAGGTGATCCCACTGTTCGGAGATTCCCGTAAACGAAAGCTGGTGGCGAGCAGAGGACACAACTCGGAAAAGTAGTAGGGATAGCTGTGCAACTCGTCACGTTACCTCTTCGCCGATCTAAGGATAACTCACCATCGACAGCATGACATCAGTGTTCAGCACCGATGCTTCACCGCCGTAAGGATAACTCGTGCTGACTGGCGTTTTGCCAGCGCATGGGAAATTTCAGACGATGTCAGGTTAACACATCTAGGTAGCATTAGTAATAATCATGTGCAGGATATTCCTATCATTCTATCATATGGAACAGCATAACTCAACTTACGGACGTATTGCCGCCCTAACTGGGGATAGCTTTGAAAACTGAATCATCTCAGCTACCGCTTAGATACCCATACGACCCTTACCTCGAGCTATATCAACAAAAAGCGTTTTCCGGTTCGAAAAGTAATCTCGACCGACTGTGTCTCTCTAACATCCAAATAACAGCTTCCGGAAAATCCGTCACCGGTAAAGATCCCTGTTTATGAAACAACTTTTGAAAAAGCCTTAAATTAAAATGATCACCGGTCACTTCTGAGTTCAATAATTTCCAAATGTTAAGAAAGATGATCAGCGTACGGCTTCCCGGCAGAGCTGGTGCGAAACACCGACCACTTCAAAAGAGAACACAGTATACGGTCCGGCATTTGTTGAACAGATATGCTTTCCATCGGTAAACATCGCGTATAACATGAAAAATCAAACCAAACAGTTACTGTATGCGGCTCAGTGCAAGCTTCTAACCTGGTCTCAATGGAACAGGTGCGACGGACAGAAACTTGATGCGCCTGCTAGGTTAGATCAATAGGCGGGAATGCAGAAACCAAAATCGACAGATACAGCAACCACAAGAGCATGACTGAAAATGACTTTCGATGGCAATACTCCGGGGTAAACCACGTATCAGCACTCCGATGAAGGCTCTTCGCTTTTACAAAATGGAATGAGGGTAAAAATCGAAATATCGCCAGCCGAGATGGAGTTCGTCAGACGTTGAGGACAAAATCTAAGTGAGGACTGGCTCAAAATATGTACAGGGTAGTCGAACAAGGAAACTACAGGTGCTGTTGTGCAAAACACGAAGAGAAATTCAGGATAATGGGGGATGGATGATCGATCAGCGACCTAGGACGACAGCCGCTGTGTAAGGAAAAAGAAAGACAAGGTTAACAAGGTAGACGTGCTGGATTCAGTCGCGTCCAGGAAAATAAAGGTCCACATGCACACGGAGAAAATCACAGACAAGCAGACGACTTCAAGGATGTGGAGGGCCTGCTACCGAGAGTTGATTCTGAAGCAGCCTGTTTGTCGCAACGGACAGGAAGTGGAGGACGGACCAAAATTTCTCAGGCAGAGCAAAAAGGCAAGTGGGCACACATACGCACCGAAAGACAGAGGTGAAATGAAACAATACAATCATACCAAAAATAAGGAGTGTAGACCGGGCAACTGAACCCGAGAAGGGCCAACCAGATGATACCTACAAGTCAGGTAGGTAGAGATGTGGTCAACGGGGCAGTTGAAAAAAAAACAAAGGCTAGATAATCATGCGCACAGCATATCCGTAAGGGGAAGGCAAGCTCCCATGGACGAAAAGTAGGGAAGACAAAAAGTGCTAGACTCACAGGCAACAGCCAAACGAAAATTGAGGTAAAAATGAGGGTTTTAAACAAATTTCCGATAAATAAAAAGGGGGAGGCAAACAGCCAAGGCAACCGTAATGATTTGTATACAGACCTACTGCAAAAGAATCTAGGATGAAAGGATAGGTGAAAATCAACATACGGACACAAGGGGCCTCGGAGCAAAATTGGTTAGAGGGTAGGAGGTAGGGAATTCCAAAATATGGGAAGAATGAGCGAGTGGCGCCGAAGTTGATCAAAATAAGAGTAGTGCCGCCGCATGAGGGAAGATGCAAAATGGTAGAAAAATAGAAAGTACATTGAAGGAATGGAGTCAGTCAGTCAATGAACCACAACCGCACCAGTGGCTGGATAAATGCAAAATAGCATACAGGAGTTGGGGATGAGGAGGAATCCGTCTCAACAATGACAAATGAGTGAATGAATAAATTACGAGCTGAACAAACCAAGATTGTTCGGTGAGATTTCGGAGACCAGGCATCGAACAGTATGCAAGAACTAATGTCCAACGGGAAAACATGGTGAGAGAACAATACCCGCTACAAAAGCGTGTGAAGCATTATGAACCTTCATTGATGACAATCAATCCGTAACGGTGATTTAGTTGATGAAATCCCACAGAACACGGTATTTGGGACGACTAGCAAGGATCGCTAGTGACAGTATGCAGTAACTATAATGAAACACTGCAAGCACAAAGTTAGTTATCATGGGGTGATATAGGCTAGAAGTCGAAGCCTTCTTGCCGGACAACACCTTGGCCACCAACACCAGTAGATTCCGGAGCCGCGTTGAATTCAAAAGTGGTGGATTCCGTTGGCATTCCGTTACCGTCAAGGGGTCTCTCATCACGCCCAGTTGTGCTGCCATCATCATTCATCTAGCAAAGAAATGAGGTAAAGTGCAGAGATTAGCAAATCAAGCAGTGGATAATTGAGTTCCGTAATGAACTGCGTCAAAGAACCATGTTGAAAATTATAAAACCCTTCTAAAAAAAGTCTATGTTCTAGACAAACCATGGCTAGTCAAACAACGAAAGCCTGTGATGCACCTCAATCACCTGCGTAGAGCCCGAGATATGAGGTTTAGCTGTAGAACCCTCTCGGTGCCTAGCTGCCATGCCACCAGAGGGAAGCACGAGGGCTGGGATACTGCCAGGTTGCTCAAGCCTAGACATGGGAAGTCGAGATAACCGGCGGTCCGAAACCAAAGTTAGTTTTTTTTTAGTGCTGCTACCTAGGCACTGGCAACCTGTCAGCAGCTCATCCGGAGTGCTCCACTTAGACTACACGGTGGCTATGCACCGAAAAGGTTACGACTGAAGAAATTGTGAAACCGCGAAACGGAGTTGAATCAAAGGACTCCAATCCGCTCTATCAACTTGATAACGGGATCTATGTGGTGAGTTTTACTGGAGGACCCCATCCGACTCAGTGATATCTTAGCGCGGGGATTGAAACATGGAAGTCTAACTCTTAATCAAATCATACATCAAACTTGATTCCTGAGCAGCGGCAGCAGTTGTGACGATCAACTGTTGGCCAACCGGTGTGTGGTTTGCGGAACCGACCTTTTCGAACCGTTGTTGGCACGGTATTCAGCTGGACGAGAATACAGTAATATACTGGACATTTGCACTTACTCCCTCGCTGAAGTAACGTTCAATAATGTCATATGCCAGACGGTAGATGTCCATGTTCTGATGTTCTTGGAGCGCTTCTATAAGGTCCAATCCACCACATTCCTCAATCATCCCAGTCACTTGGTCCCGATTGTCACCTGCTGCCGCGAGTATATTTGACAAACCGTCGAGAACTACTTGGACGACCTGAGTGTCGCGGGCTCCAAGCATGCGACACAACGGTGGAATAACGTTTTGGTCGATCACGTAACGGACCTGTGTCGAAAAATTACAGGGAAATATGCAAAATTAAGTAAAAAAAAACGTTAAACTAGACAATCGCAAGTGTCATGAGAAAGCGAAATGTTTGGTGCATTGTTTACCGAAACCAGGGAGTAAACTCATCCTACCTTCGTTTTGAGAATTCAATGTTAACGGGTGGTAGACGCACGTTTACCGTAGGAAACGTCATGACCCTTGCATGTGACTGGTTTCGGTTGCAACCAAACTGTCGCTCGCTAGTCCGACTACCCGGCTAAACGTTCCACGTCGTGTGCTTAGCTCATTTTAGCAGTTTGTGGAGATATATTTGCCAAGCTTGGCTCGGTTTCTTTAAGGGGCATGATACTTTTAGTGAATCTATTTTTCAGTGGACAGGCGCCGTTGCTAACTACTGGTGTACGGTTGCCCATGATGGCGGTGATAAATACGGATGAAAACCACTCGTAAAAGATGGTGAAGTGCGATAACCGTTCACGCAACCCATACTGATCAGTAACATTGTGAACACAATAGTTCGTCACAAAAAACTACCGACGATTTTAGCAGTTTTAGCTCTTTATGATAACCACTAGTGGCTTTTTAAAAAAAGCAAGAGCCGAGGGTATCCCAAAGTAGACACTACAAGGGAAGAAACTGTACAACACAGAACCATATTTTATCAAGAACGCTGCTAAAGCAATCAGACACTTTCGCTAGTGTAACGATTTATTATATGCTGTACACACTAGAGGACTATTCGTTTTTCCTCTGCAGGATGACGACTGTAAGCGCTTACACCACTCGCAGAGTAGCACAGGCTTCCAACAAACAAGCGGTATATGAAATAATCTCCTCTAATGAGGTGAACAAAGTTTGAAGAAAGCAACATTGTGTTCTTCGGCCCAGTCGCGCACTCAATGGCGTTGGTGCATCCAAGCTATTGCCTTCAATGCGTAGCTCCATTCCCCATCCCCCCAGTTGAAAGTCCATTTAGAGACGTCTACTTATGTAGCAATTTATCAGCTCCCGCCTCCAATGCGTAGCTAACCACCTCATCTCCCCAAATAATCGATGGACGAAATTGTGGTAGCTACAATCACTGTACGACAAGTATGTAGTCTTTACAGCTGATAATGATGACTGGGTAACAGCTATTTGATCTTTTCTCTTCTCCCCGCGCTTTCCTGGGATCCTAAAATAATGAATGTTCATTCGACAAAAACTTATCTCAATGCAACATACATTACAGGCAGCGGGAATGAGGAGCCATACAGACAAAACTAACCTGCTCAATATTGCCATTTATCGTCAAATTGGAAATTGCCCAGGCCGCCTCTTTCTGAGTCAGGAATTCGCTTTCCGAAAGGTGATGGATGATCATCGGTACCAACCCATGATCAATGACAGCTTGCACTTGGCTCTGATTCCCCGCAGTAATGTTGGACAAGAACCAAACTGCTTCCTTGTTAATCTTGTCGCGTGGGTGGTTAAGCAACCCCGGAAAATGACTGAGGGCACCACAGTCTAAAACTACTTGTGTTTGTGGATCCGATCCCGTGACAATATTCCCGACGGCACGCAGAGCGGCAGTTTGAACCTTGAAGCTCGAGTGGGAGAGTAGCGGAACCAGATGTGGAACAATTTCTGCATTGATTACCATCTCGATCTGTTCATTACCACCATCCGTGAGATAGGATATTGCCCAAACCGTATCCACCAAAATCTACATACAATACATAAGGTATGCAACAAACAATGAACCCGGGCATCAACAACGAAAGCACAAGACGTACACAAAAAATTTCGTATGAGAGGAATAAGACAGTGTTTACATAGTATGTAAAAGAGAAAAATAAATTGACCACGATATATGGGAGTGTGTCTGACTGGGCCTCTAGTCAGATAACCAGTTGGTTTAACCGACAATCGAGAACAGAGAAAAGTTAATTTAGGAAACCCCTGGCCACACAGTTGACACGTCTCCAGTTAACACTAGCGGTAGTACCACAGAGCTTAGCCAAGTGCTATATAAAAATCGCGTTATCATCATCATCGGCAGCAACAGCAGCGGAGAAGTCTTCACTACCATATCAGTTTGTTTGCATGACTGCTACGATCTCGGCTGCAACACTGTGATTAGACCCACAAGGTACGAAACACACAACTTCGAGGTAATGTGTTGGACCCTCAAGGTGTGCACCCAGGCAACACAAACCACAAGGTTGAAAATATCAATTGAATTTATGCAACAACTATCATATCAAGAAAAATACTTGTAGCGCAGCTTATTAGCACGTAGGTGAACTTATACCGGATCTCCATCTAAGAAGAATCGTTCTTGTCAGGGTTTTCCACTTAGTGCTGTCTTTTGTCATAAGCAAAGTGAGCAAACTGTGGAAAACCTAGAGCCAATGGGGGCCTCCACAAGCAGCACAATAGGTGAGCGTCAAGATATCCGGAGCACATGGAGAGCGAATACACGGGTAGTAGATCCAGGAAAGCTTAGGACGTCGAGGCACAGAAAGCAGGCAAAAGCGAATAAACACGCATTGTAGATCAGGTTTCGTTTAACACCAGTAGAGAAGTGTCTGAATCAATTTTGACAGCAGCTCAGAGGGCACGAATTCTAAGTTTGTGTTGGTGTTGCTTGACACCAAAGACCTTCAGAAGTCTGAGTGTTTGACACGCAAAGGAAAGTGTTGGGGCCTCAAAAAACATTCTCAGGGAGAAAAAGCGGATCTTTTCAAGTCGACATTAGCGTACAAGAGATGCGAGCTACGAGGGGAGATAATCCGGAGCGCAAAATCAGGATAAACGAGGTACGGCCTGCACTAGAAATCATGTATCAAAAAAAAACGAGAGACGGACGGAGGGACCCCTACAAAAACCGGTCAAGTGTTTTTTATCCACTTACGGTTCACTCAAAATAGTATATTTGATCGATTATGCCATAAAATGCGTATGGAGAAAACGCGTCATAAAGATGTAAATCAAATTATGAGAACTCTAAACATCTAGAGTAGAGAGATACATATTAGCTGAACACACTGAAACTCAGAACGATAATTGTGCATCCTGGGGTAATTACTCAAAGAGATTCGCGGTTGGTAGCATCATTTCCAATCCTCATCTCATGTATACTTTTATTTGAGGACAGCTCGATGATTAAACTGCTACTTTCTCTGAGGTCAGCCAATGTCAAGATCCTGCGGAATCAGTCCGTATATGTCCTGTGACAATCAGTTGGTGGCATCATTGCTGCACGGGAATTCGTTAAGCCAGCTTGGTCACGACGTTGTGGTGCTTTTTCTTTTTTCTTCTTCTGCAAGCAAATCCCTTCTGGAAAGGAATATTCATTGAGACAGTATTTTGTATAAAAAGTTAAGCTTGTTCTCCGATTAGGGTGGTAGCCCTAGATTCAAGCCGTCTGGGCTTGGATAACCTGGCGATACCTCGCCCTCGTGCTTCTTTGGGATGACAGCTGAAGGGTTCAACAGCTGAACCATTTTAGAGGGGGCACGAAAGCAGCATTGTGAAATCTTGGGAGTGGAATTCTTTAAAAGAATTTCGCACGCATATATGACAGTAAATTCAGAAGGATATGTGCTCTCTAGGGAGATTACTGCTCTACTCTACTATAGAGGCCACTATCACAAAGGGAGAACTTTTTACTGGTCCATTGAACTGTCAACTGAGAGCGTTTGGAACCTGTCCAAACTAGACCACGCCTGTTGGGTCAATTCACATTATCTCGTAGTCCACCCGTGATACCCCTTCAGTGCACAACAGCCGTGACACCCGAAGGAAGCACATCTCATTACATTACCTCAAACGCAATAAGACTGTAATCAACCTATCTAGCCAGGTTGAGAACGTATTTAGGAATCAATCGGCTGATCAAATGAGATAACCCAACTATCCTGATGTTTCGGAAACCTGGGGGGTGGTCACTCAAAAGCCACTGACTTCAAACCAACGGGGGTCAAAATGGTTTCAACCGGCGACTAGTTTCTCTTAAGTGAAAGCTTGTTTACAGGACTATTACAATGCCTTCCATGCTTGGAAGATAAATGAAAATAGCATCCAAGTTAACAGTACTACGATTTGTCGTCCAAACCACATCTTTGAAGTGAGGAGATATGAGAGCGAAAACAGCCTGGGTTGAAAGGCTCTATCCCAGTGTTGCTTGAACGTGTGGGTTGTCCAGTGTGACAAGGTACCAGACATTCGACAGACGCGTCACACGAGTGCGGTAGTACGAAGTCTCACAGAAACCTGAAGGCCACTTTTGTTTGTGGCAAATATTGTAAACCATGGAGAGTAATCGTAGACCAAAAGGAATGTTAAAAAAGAAGTACCCATGGCATAAACAAAGGTTCGTGCAACAAAATCTGGGGGGAAAACATCATCATCATCATCATCAATGACAGCAACATCAGTGTTCGCACTGATACTTCACTGCCGGGAAAACAACAGAACTGAGGTTCGAAAAAAAACATTACATCGCGAAAACCATAGAGGCAACGAGGAAAACTCACACTATCATCAGTATGTTTAATCAAGTATAGAAGCGCTGGGAGTAGCTCTTTTATCGCCGCCGGTGGAGGTGGTGGGTCCTTGTTGCGACATAAATTCACCATCACCCAAGTGACATTGCGAAGAAAGTTAAGAGGAATATTCGGTGTCAGAAGTTTCAAAAGCGGTTTGATGACCCCGAGTTCGATTACATAGTCGCGCAGTGTGGGCCCGTCTCCGATTATATTGCCCAATGCCCAAACAGCTTGTTCGCAGACATTTGGATGCGGGGACGACAATAACTTCAAAAACAATGGGACGGCACCAGAGTGGACCACAGCGATGGTCTGAGCCGACGTACCGGAAGCGATGTTTGTAAGGGCCCAAGCAGCTTCAAACTGAAGATTTGGACTGGAAAATAAACACGCAGTTGTGTCAAATCACAAAATTGTAGACTGATCCACAAATGACGACGGACAGGAAGGACGACCACAGAAAAGCAAGTCCAAATATGGCGTTAATGATTTATCGTAACAGCAGTGGTTTGGCTGATGAGATACCAAGGACACAAGCTAACAGGCCTAATGGACTAATGAGCAGGACCGTCATTCTTGACCATTTATGCCACATATGCCACATAAAAAAACCATTGAGCGATACTACCGCGTGGCCTTTTCGGATGTGTGGAAAATCCCACGTACCACCAGCAATCGAACAAATCAAGTGGATCTTATGACTGTAAAGGTGCTGGGTAAGTAAGTTTGCTATGACTGTTAACTGCCACCTGACCGAGAGTGAATGGTAATTACTCATCGCAGTGATGGCACACATATTGGACATCCATCATTCATGACCAATTTGGCGTAATACAGAGGAAATAATGGATTATATCAAAATTGCGTTACAAAAAAATTAGTGCCAATGCTTAAAGTGCCATCATGCTGAAACCAAACGGAGACCCTTAAAGCGACTTCTGCTAACTCGTCAACATTAACAGCCAATGCGTATAAATGAATACGGCACACACCATTCACGGTGACCATAATCCAGCAACATTAAAGTTGCTAACCTATCGTATCGTGCAAAGAACGGCAGTTGCATTGGAGGATGTTATGGTATCACTACCGCCATCAGAGACAGCGAAATCTGTATTGACACCGATACCTCACTACCGTACAACCAATTTATTCAATTGTATTAAAAGCCTTCGGGTGAAAAGGGTGGGTGAGGGAGGGAACGGATACAAGCCTACCTAGGCATTCTGAGGCACCCATATCTCCAAGTACTCAACCAAACAATTGAAGAAACTGACAGCGCGAGCGCCACAGCTACTGCAAGACTGGATGGGCTCGAATCCTAGCCTCATGCTTGCGGATGAACCGATTGAGGTAGTAGACAAATTTGCTTACCTTGGAAGCTGTATCAGTCCCAGTGGTCTGGCGAAAGATGATATTTCTATCCGGATTGGGAAGGCCAGAGCAGCCTTTTCGAACCTACGTCACCTGAGGCGTAGCAGTGACATCAGCTTCTCCGTCAAGGGTCGAGTTTACAATGCTGCAGTGCGCCCCATAATACCACATGGATCAGAAACCTGGCCGCTGCGCGCCGAGGACGTCAAAAGACTT
>NW_008751705.1:933499-938143 GCF_000715545.1 Opisthorchis viverrini | reverse complement strand
GTCTATCTATTACAGCTGAAAATGATGATGACACATCCATGAAGTCAAGGAACGCCAAGGTTGTTCCTATACATGACGTTGAGATGACGTGGTCGATGCAGTCTCTACCCGGTCGGAATCACGCCTCAACAGCAGACGGGATTCGAGCTGAAATCTGCGGTCATTACATTTATTGCTAGTGCCCTTTTGAAGATGTGCATTATTGACTCATTCCAGTTGTCTGGAACGGCTTCGTTCACCCTAGATAGACGTATGTAGACTAGACAGGCTCTGGCTGAGAAATTTGGCGCCATACTTGAGCGGAGGTCGTGAGGACAGAAAGATATTGGAAGCTGCGGATTTTCCAGCAATTTCCATTTGTTTGACCTCTTGGATCTACCTAGCTTAAGGTGTGAAGTTCGGACAGTCTCTCATACCAGGTTTGTCAATGGTTAGAAGTCGGAGGGGCAGTCTCCTGGTCCTCCAGGTTGGGGCTTAGAATGTGTGGCGACGTGTTCCGTAAAAATGGTGATGTAGTTGCATTCCCCGCCAAACACCGCTGCCTTGCGGTCAGGTTTTTGAGGCTGAGGATTCTAATCGTCCTCCAGTCCACGTACAGGCGCCCTGGCAGTATCCCAGCCCATGTACAACCACGAACTGCACTTATACAAATAAACACATTCCACATCGACCATCGCGTGGTGCCATCAGCCGGGTCATCTTACTCGCCTCATACAGCAGGGCGGGTAAGCGAAAACAGGATACTACTGACGCCTCTCTTCTTTATCTTCCACATACTTTTTCTTCCACGTCTCCCCACACCATTAATAGCTCTCTCCTAAGCCCGGCACCTAAGACCGATGATTCCGTTTGTCATGCAACGGTTTTGCAAGCAACCAATACGCGTTATCCGGCACCGACATACTCAGGCATCTCGAAATCAATCTTCAAGCCTCGATGCTTAGTCTTCAATACCCGCAACCTGAAGCAAACAGATCAACAAACTGCTCTTGCTCACACTGGACTCGCTTGGAATTGATGTGTACTGCCTCAGAAACAAGAATTTAACATGCAAACATAGCGGTCGAGTTAACCACCCCATCACTCTCTACTGATTTTCGGCTGCGCACCTCTGGTGGCCCTGAGGCTGCTGGGGCAAAATGTGCAAGGGTTAGTATCGTTTTGTTACTGGGCGGAAGAATCCTTACTTGACTGGATTCCCGTTTATAGATGCCCCTGCGCGGGTTCTCTGGCAACGTCTGTGGAGCCTCACAAGCGGGAAGTTGATCGATGTAACCATCTGACACCATCAAAGGCGGGTTTTATGGAGCCCAGAATGCACTGTTGCAGTGAGTCGAAACTTCATGTATCGTTGTGGTTGCCAGATATCTGACTGCACAAATGAACAGGCTCAACTAGATAGTCAATATGAACTGGACTCAGTACGTACGGATGATAGATTATCATCATCATCAAAGACAGCGACACCAATGTTGATACTGATGCTTCACTGCCGTAGAGCATGCAGCGGTAGTCGTTCAACTCATTTACGGATGAACGATTACTTCTGCTACGTGCTGATCGCAGGCAGTTTTCACGCAGTACAAGTTTCCGAAATAGCCGTAATCATTTGACCACATGGTGTCCTCCAACGGCGAACTCAGATCGACCACATCGTCATCAATTACAGGTGGCGCGGATCAATAACTGATTGCCGCTCTTTTTGAAACATATCTATGGATTATGACTACGCACTCGTCCGGATTCGCTTCTCCCATCGTTTCCCACGGTCGCGTAAGGTGCGGAAAAATCGCCTGGCAACTGAGAGACTGGCAGATCCGGATGTAAGACGAAGTTACCAGAATCGTCTTCCAGTATCTTTCAAATGATCTACCATTGGAGGCGAATTCATACTGCGCCAATTCACTGACCGGAAGGTTCGTGGGTCGAACCCGAATTCCGCCAGTCGACCTCACCCGTCTAGGCTTGGGCAAACTGGCAGTACCCCAGCCTTCGTACTTCCTTCTGGTGGCATGGTAGCTAGACACCGAAAGGTCCGGCTCACTCAAGCACCGGATATTAGACCGAACCGTAGCACTGTTTAAATCTAGGGGAAATATCCCAGCTAGTCCAGAACATAACTTGACGCGATGAATTGTCAGACGCCACTTGAAAGTGAATGTGCAAACAGATCGTGAAATCTCGTGGACACAGGAAGCCAAGAGGACAAGCCGGCAAGGCAATGCCCGAAGATTGTTTCAGCTGATCCGCGCGACCGGTACCCGGAAACCTGTGAGCAACTACCAAGGATCAGAAGGGAGTGAACACCTTGAGCAAAAAACGTCTCAACAGTTGGGCCGAATACTTGGCACAATTGTCGTGGCCATCGGCTGCTATCCATCTACAGCCCACAGGTGACGCAGAACCCAGGAAGGTGAACCTGGAACCACCTACGCACCACCGAGCTTCTGATCCGGATGACCTCCCACCTGTATTGTTCAAAGATGGGGGTGAGATCCTTAGAAAGCGCTGGTCTCATCTGCTTACCTGCATTTGAGAAAAGGATTGTCCCAAAAATGACGAAGGGGAGAGTCGTGGTAGTGTCGTTTCGAAGAGGCTCGTACTGAGTGGTCATGATACTGCTAGCGTCAACGGTGCGTCGTTGCAGTATGGTTCTTCGTGGAACACCGACTGGAGAGCAGCAAGCACGGTTCCAACCTGTTATGGATTGCGTTGGCCAAATCTTCAATACGTAGCTACTAGAACAACGAGTGACATGATAGCAGCATGATCAGCTGTCAGCCGTCAGCGCACTTGCCCTACAGTGTATCCAACTGCCACATTTTCGTTAGCCAACGATTGGGTAACGTAGGTAGCTTCGGATTGGAGGCTGTAGTTGATACAGTTGAACTGTAAGTAGAGGGTTGTTGGTGGGCTAATAATTGAGGAGTTTGGAGTTAAATTGTTTTCATGGTTTACTGCCAAGTCAGTGTTTGACCTCTGCTGACTCTCTACCATTCAATTTGTTGTGCAAAAAGGCGACCGACTGAAATACGGAGCAGGTGATCAAGCCGGCGCAAACTATGGAGCGTGATCAGCTCATCTACCATGGGCGTTATTTCTTGCGAGAACCATTTCACGCATATCAGCGCTAGTGATCCTGTGTTCCCACCAGACTCGAGCAACACTCTGAAGACATTGGTCAAACACTGAAAGTCCTTCATCGTCCTAAGTGCGCAGCGGCCAGATTTCTCAACCGTATAGCAACATGAAATCGACCCCTGACGGATAAGCTGATGTCAAGTCTACGGCTCAGGTGATGCGGGTTCACGAATGTTGCTCAGGCTCTCCCAATCCGGATAGAGTATAATCTTTCGCGATACCACCTGGATTGACACAGCTGCCCTGGGAGACGAATTTGTCTACTACCATCCACTAACTTCGGTCAGGGTACAAGGCCAACTCATTCCGTAGCAGGACTTTACACTTCGCGGGAGTGAAGGACATGCCAAACGGAGTGCGGCTAGCCCTAGTCAAAGGTGTTACATCCGAACAAATGTTAATTACAACCATTCCTACCTAGTTTGCTATGGCCTCCGCGAATGTCCTCGCACCTTCCATGCGAGCCATGTTTGCTATTTGAAAGTGCCCCTTGGATGCTTCATCAAGGCCCTATAAACTATTTTCTTATAGAGAACTCAAGACACTTGCGACATCCTAACATCCAACGACTTCACACTTCCGAAAAAAATCTGGCATGACTCGTGAGAAGGGATAAGAGCGATGAATAGAAAGACGACTGGTGACATCCTCCGTAAATTTGAGTCGACAACTCAGAGCAAGATAAATCACTCAGCATGTAGAAATATGCGCTTCACTTTAGGCTGAAAAAACAGCCCCTGCGTCTAACCTGATGCTCCCAGTTTCAATTCATTACACCTTGGGAACTCCCACTGAAATGAGTAATGACTTTTGAGGGTTCCTAAACACTACCGCCACATCCCACTTACCGTCAAAGCGCTAGGAATAACCTAGTGCGCAAATTATTGAGCGAGGGATATGCACATCAATTGGGCCAAATGACGATGTCGCTCCAATAAAGCGGTCTAATTTATACCGGGNCGCTAGGAATAACCTAGTGCGCAAATTATTCAGCGAGGGATACGCACATCAATTGGGCCAAATGACGATGTTGTTCCAACAAAGCGGTCTAATTTACACCGGAGCACTCGCGTTAATACACATGACCGGAAGGAACATATTCCCTCGAACTCACTCTTCACTCAGCAAACAAGCCACCAGTTTTGGTAACATTCCAGCTTTTATCAGTTCGTCAATCGGTGGATTGCGGTCACTGGATAGCAACTTGCGAGCTGATTGTACAACGAGGAGTCGCACGGCAGGATCCTCATTTGCAGCATTTGCAACAATCGCATCGAGATTCAGCAACATTGGTTTCTCTCCACCGTCAATGTCGGAGTCAACCGGGTCACCCGAGGCACCCGTTACTTCTCCCAAGCCTGGGATGTTCCGTTTCTTCTGAAGTGTCTCTTCCCGTTTGTTTTTGCGAAGTTCGACCTGCCCTTCCTGACGCCGTCTTCGCATCTCCTGCCCCAGAGTTGAGAATAACGAAAAGAAAACTTACATCTGCACTCTTTCCGGCAT
>NW_008751705.1:925836-933397 GCF_000715545.1 Opisthorchis viverrini | reverse complement strand
TCCTGCCCCAGAGTTGAGAATAACGAAAAGAAAACTTACATCTGCTCTCTTTCCGGCATTTTTAAACGATGTCAAACGGGACTCCTTTGAGTCAAACATCGTCGGCTGGAGGAAATGTAAAAGCGCGACCCGCGGTACCGACGCCCGAGGCTCTTTAAAACAGAACCCGATTATTGTCGCTGGTCCGAAGTAATGCTTCCAATACAAGAGTTTTATACCATACATCTTTTCCTTCGGTTATATTATTCCCTAAGGGCACCAAATTTGTACGAATTCATTCGCATGATCAATCGCGCGTGATCCAAATTTTTCACAGCGCCACTTCGTTTCTTCCGATTACCTCCTGTTCAATAGTTCCTTATACCATCCTCCTTCCATAGGAATGCTTTAGCCGTGTACTACCAAGTTCCGTAAAATCCAACACAGATCCGCTCACAGAACATGGAGATCAAGCGCAACAAGCTCAGCTGCGTTGTGTCCACTGGGTATCAGTCACTTACGATGTGTATAAGCTAATCCGAGTGGCTCCGTGAGAATCACGCCGGCCTCTCAGTGGAGCATTATTTTATACTTGGTAATTGTCCGTTTTTGCCGACGTGTCTTCTGTATCACAGCGGTGCGCCCATATTTACATTCGAGCTCTCTCGTCCTCCTCCTGTTCACCACCCTCCACATCCGTCAAACCCGATCCTCCACGGCCAGCCCTAACCCTAACGGTTGAAACTCTGATAACAGGTTTTGCGATTTTGTTATTGGACACCTCATGGTTTGTTGAGTCTCCTCATGAAGTGTGTCTTCCTGATATTGATAGGTTTCTTGGACATTATTGTCATTAAAATCCGCCGATAGTCGCGGTAAATAGTTTTTATTGACCGGGTTGTTGCCCAAATTGGGAGCGCAGTTGTGATTGTACTGAACACAATGAAGCACTGTTATTTATTGTACGCTTCATGGGAGTTTCGGGAATTTGTACAGCGAAAAACAATTCACAGGTAATTCCGTTTTCTATATTCTTTTTGAGGTTCCTCGAGTACACGAGCTCCGACGGCAGTCGTTGTCAGTTTTCACGTTTGCCAGTTTTGCCAGTTTTGACGGCAAGCGCATCTTCCGAGGGTTTTGTCACTTCTTTTCCTAACACTTGGAGTTGTCGCCGAGCTGAAGTAACCAACAGCATACCCTCACGACCCATCATTCCGCCAAAACTCGAATGTGTAAGTTCGCTGCGTTCCACGAAACGGAGATTCACTAGTGCTGTCAGCGCTACCGTATGGATCCTACAAAATGTTTTAATTTATACCCCTCATTACCATCAAGAGTAGACATATATACGTTTTTTACAAAAAGCGAATCTGCGTAATTCCCACAAGCCGGCAGTTAGAGAGTTGTGGCTGCACGAAGCCTGTAAATGCACATTACCGGCCATTCCTTCCTCCGCACCTTGGAGGACAATAGCGCCAGTCCCCGCGACTTGCGCAGTAGGTTGAATGTTTTGTTAGCACTTACAAATTAGCACTTTCATCCAAATCTCGCGAAGTGCTGCCTTTCAAATGCGCCAAGTCCATCAGTTTCGCCCCGGGAAGCAAATTACTTTTTGGCCGGCTAATGTCACCACACATTTTACCGTGATCGGCATCCTTGGAAAGATTAGTAACGGCAACTTACATCTTTCTGATCTCTTGAACTGGCTCATGGGCCAACCAAAAGCAAGAACCAACTTGACCACATTGAAATCAATGTTCATATTTTCCAGCGTGAAAAAATATTCGCTTGGTTTGCATCCTTCAAGGACACAACATTCTCCTGTCACGGCATCAGAGACCCGTTAGCATTCCTTCATTTTTCGCTTGCGCGTATGTTCACAAATACCGTATTCGTCCAAAAATTGGCGCCGCCGAAATTTGTCGGTGATGTAAATACGTAAGTAAATGAACTAATATCCCATTAGAGCGGCTTATGCCCCCGGGTTTGCCGTGATGATCCCAGCCCCATTTACTCGTTTTAAAAAACGTTAACCTGCCCATCGGCCATTCCTAAAACGCTAATGAGCTTAGGTATAGAAAGCACACTGTCGTCAATTCATTCATCTTGCAGAGACTATATGAGGTAAAAATTACGTAAGATTTTGTGGCACAATTGCTGAGACCAAACTTATCAAATGATGTAGTAAACTGATTTGCTGAGATAGACGACACTGCGAGGTATGGTTGTGAAGCAAACCGTCGAATACAGGTTCCGCAACTTTACTCTTTGCCCCGATCTTTCGCCATGAATTACAGCACCTTACCATCCTAAGGGAGGTTGTTTTCCTTTCTCCAAATTTTCAGTTTGCGGCTCGTGACCCTCAGAACTCGCGTTCTCATACATCTAAACATTGCGCCGGCGGGTTCGACCAGGCTACACAAAACACCATTAGTTACCCTTCCCACCTTTCCTTTATCGCAAATTAAGGAGCGTACGAGTTGAAAAAAAGCCTGTCTTCGTATCCTTAGTTACACTCGTAGAGACAGATCAGAAATATTCCTCCCACTTGCCTTGCTTCCGGCGACCTCTTAGGACAAATCGTAGTCCTTTAATTGCCACGAATATGATCATCCGCATTTTAATTCATCCCTTCATAACAGTATATGTCCCTGTTGTCGTCTCTCTGTGCTTTTCCATTACATGTATACAGCTTTTTCCACACGAAATCAAACATGCCAAATAGAGCGTTCTTCAGTTTTAT
Organism: Opisthorchis viverrini; assembly: GCF_000715545.1. NCBI lineage: Eukaryota > Metazoa > Platyhelminthes > Trematoda > Opisthorchiida > Opisthorchiidae > Opisthorchis > Opisthorchis viverrini. The sequence continues at coordinate 930,675 of NW_008751705.1, read as the reverse complement.
CAGCCAGCTGATCACTTAGTGATGCCTGACTACCCATAAATTTTGATGCTTTTTTAAGCTGACGAAGTGTCCTCGTTTGTTACGTCGCGTTACACTATGCTTTCAGCTTATCACCTTCCTTGTGCTGCTGATGACTTCACCGTTCCCCTTAATTCAGATCGTTTTGAACAACTTTGTCTGATCTGCACCCTCCCTCCCTGGTTAGATGAATACAATCCAATCGCCAAAAATGTAGGTAGATGGTTGTTCGCCCTATGCTGCTCTTCATATAAAGATAAAACTCTTTTGACTATACGCACGATACACGTTGCACTCAAACAGTCAATTATCCAGGATTTGTACTGCCCCTGCTTTAAGGGTGCAACACTCACGGTGGTGGCCTGACAAGTGTGTTCAGCTTGACAACTTTGAAGACGTTTTTCACTTTTTTCGTTTCCTTTCTGTGTCGATTCCCAGTTTTAAATGGAAACCTCATCAGAACGCCATTTCTCCCGGAGCCAAACATAAACATCACCCCAGAGACAGGAATTACATCAGTGCCTGTTAGTGCGCAGGTTGTGATTAAATTCATTTTGCGTGGTACATCGGACGCAATGGTAGATCCTTCCGAGTAGTTTTAGGATCGGCTAGGCGTTTTTTGAAGAAGTTTGTGTTTGTTTGGCCTTGCGGGTAAACATAAAGTGGCCGCGCCGTCTTCATTCAGGATGCTTTCTGTGACGGTCACTAACTGCCACCTGTGAGTCAACCGGTTTTCAGGTTCACGTCAGCGACATTTTTAGCTGTTCAAAGGGTGCGATTAGGCGTTTTAACCCCTTCGTATCGTCCATATTTTTGAGATTTGGAATTTCCCACGCTTCCTTCTGTGTCCGTTTGTAAACCCCGCTCTACTCTCATCTTTTGTGCGTGTAGATGAACTGGCGCTCGTTTGTCCTTACCACTTCACTTGTTTTGCCTTGATATCATCAGCCGCTTTGTGGCTGACCTTATACACGTGTAACCGTATCGCGTATGAGCCTGTTTGATAATTTGTTTCGTACTTTTAATCTGACTGGACCATTTGTTGTGGACGAGTATCCAGATTCGTATGTTCTGTGAATTCATCTTACATTAGTAGTACCATGTATAAATCCAGCTCCGACATTGTTTTGCCTTCCCAGAGGTTCTGGCGTTAGGTCCCTCAAAGATACCGTGTGCTTGTTACATCCTTCTGACCCTGCACTTTGATCTGTGTAAACGTTGTCTACTCGGCAGAATGAACTCTCCTGCTAGGCTTCGACAAGGCGCATAAATCCTCCATGGCGAAGCAAGTCCCGCAGCACCTTTTACCAACGTTGGCGGATTGTGTACATGTGCGTTAGCATGGACAGGGCTCTTTGCTACTGCAACATACGGAGCCACCTTTAACTAAGCTTTCCCCGTGGTCGTATTAGGTGACCCAGTCACTCTAAAAGACAACGGACACCTCCCAGTAAAGTGGACTTCATGGTTTGGGTGGTGTTAATTACGTGACGCAATTATTTGTTTCCCTATTCCTCAGGCTAGTTCATCATCCTTCCGTGACTGCTCAAGTTTCAAGACTGAACCGTTCTGATTTATACAAAGCTGACTCTACCTCAACCGTTTTCCATAGACAATTTGTTTACATTTATTTTTGAACTTTTTGTTGAAATTTTGTCGCACTTTGAACTTAACAACAGTTTTCCCGCGTAATTTGTCCGATAGCACACTGCAATATGCGCGCTTTGGGAGCATCAGGGGACAATTATTCTCCGAAGGCAGGTGTTCACGACAATTTCTGTGGATAGAAAACAGAGACAAAGCTCATGATCCAAAGCCCAGTAAGCAAGGTTGTGCATCACCAATACTTACATATGAATCAATCAAACTGACACCGTATACTACACACACTACCCTTCGTGTGCCATCCTATGTTGCTAACTGCCCAAGGTTCAATCTAGCCGTAAGCCTTTCTTTAATTCTCCCCACGGTTTACTGGTAAACCCCTATAGAGCCACGGTCTCCCTATCTATACTCTTTGCCCAAGCCCAATTCAATATATTGTCCACTGCCCAATTGCGACTACTGAACAAACGCAGGCAAAGTTCGTAAAGTTCGGTTTCGCCGCAATTACTACTGACCGTCCGTTGGTGAATTAGTCTACACGCTACCTGTCAGATAGGACACCTGGATCGTGCGTTTAGACTAAGCAACCTATTCCTTGCTTTGAGATCACGGCCTTAGCACAGGATCACGCGGGTGGTTTTAGCACTTCCGCTCATAGGCGTTTGACGCTTAATAGATCTGAGACCCTTGGGTCAAGTGTCCCATCGCTGCGGTTTAAAAGTAGCCCGGTAGCACCAAAAAACACACCACGGGAGACGCTGGTTAACCGAACAAAGAAACCATGAATCACAAAATATTCACTTTTTGTTTGGTCACAACCGGTTTTCAACAGAATCGCTGTTCTGACATCGCGATATTCCCCCATCCGCCTAAATTTTCACCGCAATCACATAACGTCGAGACAATATTCCGCTGGGTGTTATCCGGGATAAGAATTGTGGCACTGTTCCGTGCTTGCCAGTGGCATTTGCGCACTTTTTGACGCCATGAATTCAAACGACTAAAGTCTGTTGATTACTTCTGTTTACCCGCCTGTAGGTAGTGCTGTGGAATTTCGAACCCAATTTTTTTATTAGATATCAGATATTTTCCAACACTCGGACTTCCGTCAGAACACCACTGTTTCCGATCTCGTCTCAATCCACTCCCAACAGTCGTGTTGATGTTTTTCAGGAAATACCGAACCCGTTATCGTCTTTATTTCGCTTTTGTAAGGTGACCGAATACGTGTATTTCTGTGTGGCCAAGGCGGTCGCAGTGTAATTTGGGGCCACGAAACTCGTCGTCTACCTATGATTTGTATTGTTACTTTGTATATTTCTCGCGCCTAGAAGTCGTAGCAATAGAAGGTAAGGTGACATCGGTTGTGGTGCAGAAACCAAACGGGTCAGTAAGGATTTACGTTGACTGCTCAAGCGTCCCAAAACGCATCTCTCGAGCGGTGTCACCACCCACCGCCGGCGCCCGATGCCATGTCCACCGTTATGAACGACAACAGTTGTTTCGCCAAGTTTTGCCTGGCCAACCCACAATTGCGCGGGAGATCCGATCTCCGCTTGCTAACAACGTTGTTTCGCCAAGTTTTGCCTGGCCAACCCGCAATTAGAGATCGAATTTGCGCGGGAGATCCAATCTCTGCTTGCCAATAACACCCACGAGGGTCCATGCAAATACAGTAGCTATACTTTGGCATTAAGGCAGCCCCTGCAAACTTTGATGGGGAAAATCTCGTCGGGCATTCCAGATGGGGCTGTATGCCTAGGCGAAATGCAGATCGTCGTCGACTCTTCCGAGGAAGTGCACACCCATTCAGAAAAGCGGCCTCCGCTGCCGTTCAGAAAAGTGGCGGCTCATTTTGATGGCCGTTATGCATCCAGGGTTCATTTTGATGCTTCCATACAACACCTCGATCCCCAGAACAAACGACTCGATCCCGAGAACAAACGAGCCATTCAACAGATGCAAGCCCCAAAGTATAGTACCAAGCTGCGCATCCTCCTAGTTTTTGTCAGCTATTATTCGGTGTTCTTGTCTGCACTAAACAATGTCCGATTACCCATTAGTGGCCTTCTGAAGAAAGAAACGCCTTAAATTTGGTTTAGAAAATGCAAGACTGCCTTCCGACAGCTTTAGGCTACGCGCCAATCTGAAATTCTCCTGACACACTATGATCACAGACTACAGATTGTCATGGCGGTCCTCGCTACGGATTACAGCCTAGGCATTCCCATTCTCCATGTATTCTGTAACAGAACGGAGCAAGCAGCTCTGCATGCAACCAGGTCGCTAACCTCCGTGCAACGAAACTATAGCCGATTGAGGGTTAATGTCACTGGTGTTTACCGTTCGCCCATTCCATAAGATAACTTATGGCCGTCGACTGGTCATTATAATCTATCACACAAAATATATATCTACATATACTCGGTGAATCATCTGCAGCGTTGGGCACTCATTTGTTATGGCTACGATTTCTGTGTTCAGTATTGCCACGCGGTACGTGTTTGCCAGGCCAATGAATTTTCACGTCTGATTAGCGAGTGCATCACCCCCGGTAAGAGGATTCCGCCATCGCGGCCCTACCTACCAGCCACTTCACCAGATAGCAGCTGCCCTGAACAGTCCTTACCATACCGATGTCTGCTCCGGATATCGACCGTGCTAATATGGCTGACCCAAAACTGCAGTAGACTTCATCAGGGCACCTCGACTGACAAAGTCCTCCGACAACGATTCCCAACTTCTTTTCCATCGTCCAAATTCCTGGTCTACCGCTGGCGGCTGTCCTAAGTTTGGAGAGGATGTTGTGGCGCCACGTCCCTTGCGTCTTCTAGTGATGAAGCAGCTTGTTTCAGGGCACCCTGGGATCAACCATATGAAAGCGACGCACACATTTTCGCTCACTTGCTGCACACTGATCGAAACATCTCGGAGCACCGCGAACTATAAGCAAAAGACATACTCTTTCGTTTGATTTGGAGCAAGAGTAGCGTCAATCAAGATCTGCTTCATCAGCCAGACACAACACGCTCGTCGTTTCTCTTGTTCTCTGGAGTTCATTAATAAAAACGGTCACGGTTAGCACCTGTTGACTGTTTTGCCATGCGATACTCGATGTTTTTAGCTGACAACAGGGGCCCTGTGACCGGCAAACCATATTTTTGCCTCTGTTTATTTTGCATAGTGGCTTCCGGTTGAACTTTAATCCTTTTCCAT
>NW_008751705.1:912861-925739 GCF_000715545.1 Opisthorchis viverrini | reverse complement strand
GGACGCTGAGTGTGAAACGACACAAAACTCTTACCACCGACGACAGTCTCTTGCATCACTATTTGAATGAACTATTACACGACGAGCAGAAACCCACTAATAATGCTTTTTTGTGTCCTCATACGACATTGGCAACCTCAACTAGCCCTTGGTTGCTAGGTCAACCAGCAAAAGTCTGCCCTTTTGAAGGTTCATTCGCTTGCTGTCATTCTGTTTTCACTTTTTTTTCCTATTAGACACCGTTTTATCTGATGTCTCCCGCAACTCATCAAATGTTACTGCCCTTGTCCTATCCGTTCCTCATTCTTCCTTTTTCAAGACTTCGAACTTCAGCTATAGTTGCTTCAACCGTCCCGTATGGCCGTCATTCATTCAGTCCGGCTGATCCGGCCCCCCGACCGAATCAAAATTGCCCGTGATTCTATATTGGCCTGATTCTACCTGCGTCAATCTCCCCATGTAACCCAGATCAGGCTGCCACAACCAACCTTGACGTCCGTTATTGGGGCTGTCCGGAAACCTAAGTATGCCAGCGGAATGATGGTACGGCACTGCCATACCCGTTATGGTGGCACCCCCGCAGCTACTCTCTTCACACCTCTGGCCAACTAGGGACTGTGTTTGCAAACGCTAAAATATTTTCTACCCGGCTACAACCTCCCCTGGGAATGATCCATTCTAACACACTGAGCACTTCGTTCCCATTTAACCATCCAGGTTTACTGGCCCTATGCATTAGCACCATCTCTCCATCTAACATCCCTCCATATTGACGCCCATGAATACATAAATTTCCAATGTTAATCATATTTTTTAGAAGGAACTCCCCATTTACTTCTTTTCCCGCGGTCAAACCCTTCCCTCGCCTGAACCTGCTTTTTACTGCGTTCACTTCATGGACTTTGTAGCTACCCTTTCGCCACATACATGATTGTACAGGTCACCGCCACTCGCTGGATCACGAGATTTATCTTTTTTCCTTGCACTCACAAATCACACCACAATCTTGACTAACTTGACTACACAGCTCACAGTCAAGCCCTACATCCCAAGCCTCATTTTTTTCCTAATAGTACAAACCACGATACACATCCGATATCGACTGTCTAGCGTCCGATGCGGTAGTAAAATGTCATGTGCTGACACTCGCACACACGCAAACGTCCTACAAATAAGATGCCAGCACAGCAACATGACACAACTAAACAGAGCTTTGATCGTCGCCCAGCCCGGAGCAGAGCCGCTCAGGATTTTTACGGCGTTTCACTCGTGTGGCTGTTACAACAGCGAAGAAGACACGAAACCTGATTCCGGATTTACGACAGGATTTATCAAACTGTACCTGCAAAACGATAAGTCCCTTGTTTGCATATATATCTATCGTAATAATTTCACTCAACATCGGATATTGTTAGTGCTCCCCGTTTTCTCGTTCGTACAACTAGTTTTCGGGTCCAGTTAGAGCATTAACAACTTCATAGGCATTTGTGAGCCTTATTGAAGGTTTAAACATTGACATATCGAACCACTTTGGTCGACCGTATTTTACGCGCGCTTTTCGACCATTTAGCGTTATCGCGTGTTGTGCCCAGGCATGTGCCGCTAACCGAGATCGAGCTACCGTCTTTTTCAGGCGTTGGACTTGCAGCGCTTCGTGCAACAAGTCAGACGGAAACCCCTGCAAATGGAGGTGTTTACCCATTTTATTACGCACTTTATACAAATAGTAACACATCTTTTGATAAGTCTCAAGAATCCACAATTTTAGGCCCATGGTTTTGCGCATCATTTTAGTAGGCTTCCCCGATTACGTCGTAATATTCTATATGCCATTTGTATCCACTTGGAACTCTTCCATCTCCATCCCAGTTTTTGCTTTTTAATACCCGGGCTATTTACCCAACCGCAGATGGCCAGCAAGGATTTTTCAGTTTTAGTTCAAATCAACCGCCCTCATCACGACACTGTTCGTACCTCATGACTCTAGGTCCTTGTTTTTTGGTTGCCACAACTGCGGTGACTTCTTCATATTAGGAGTGGCCCGTCGGTTCACTCTCCTCTCCGTTGTGCTGTTGCCAGCTACGGTCAGGCATTAACGACCCAATCACGCTTCAATTAACGTGTTCACCACAAGTTTGGAAGTGAACTTATCGTTACGTTGGAGGCTTCTTACAATATCGGCAAGCCTCAAGGAATGCTTCAACCCTACTGCCTGGCCTCAACGCCAACGTTTCTGGTCTTGGGTGCATATTGACCTATCTGGTCCCATTGATAGATTGGCATAGTTCGCCTCTATCGAAGCTTCCTGAAGTAGGCCAGAAGTTGTGTCATTTCCCCCGCCGACGACAATGAATACTTCAAGAGCTCTGTTCCGAATCCTCAGCCACCAGGATTCGCGGGAGACCTTAATGTCGGGTGATGGGCTATAGTACGTCCAAAGGCACTTCCAAGAATTCTTTCTGAGATATTTAATCGCGCACATTCGCTCATCATCATACAGACCACAATCAAATGGTTAGGCAGAATTTTTCGTCTACACGTTCAAACGGAGGACGTTCAAATATCAAGGGAAGGGGATGCCCATCGAAGTTCCCCAAGGCGTTTCTGCGGCCCACCGGACCATTTCAAGTGGCCCTTTGGAAGCCCGAAATTCTTCTGCTAAGAATCTTAAGGGCCGAAAATTTGAGACGATCAATTTGGCTGAATCTTCAGCACTGACACGTCGAACCCCGTCCACGGTGAAAGCAGAAGGACCGAATTTGCAGTGCGTAGATAGGATTTTTGTCAGCCTATCTCCCAGAGGGGGACCCCTTGACCGGGAGTCGCTTTCATTTCTTGCACACCTAAATCCTTCTTGACATAACTGGGAACCGTCGGAGCCCACCGTCCCCCTATGATAACAGCTATATTATTGCTAGATATAACGGCACTCGTTTTTCAGCGAAACACTTTTGGGTTGAGTCTGTTGGAAACAATTCCTCGTCTTTCCTTGCCGGCTTGCCTCTGTGATATTTGGTTCCGAGACCATCAGTGACACAACATTTTTACTCCTCTCTAGACGTATGTCCACCTTCTTACCAGAACTCGACCCTCAGCTCTCAAAATCTATCTCGTCAATTTCCAATCTGCAGCCTTGAATATATCGTCGCTTATTTAAATTATTAATAACGCAAAGTCATAGTGAACTTGGTGGTTATTCTCTACTATGTAGACACCTCAAACCTGTGTGCACATCGTTGTTTCCGCCTTCAGGTTCCGCTTACTGTATTTACAGATTTGGATTCCTACCCACACTGCTGTACAAGACTGGGAGATACGCTCGTTGCTTGGGACTTCGTTCTAACATGGATCTCTATGACATGGGTTATTTCCCTTGAATTTTCAATGGTTACAAAAAATGAGTTAAAGTTTCCTTGATGTTTGTGTGCCTTGGTTTCACACTCGACGCTGCTCCAGTAGCAACACTAGTGAGTCACTCAAGTTTCACTGCGTTTCCTGATACCATTCGTCCGTACTGCCTCTTACGTCACTTCACCTTCCCAAATTTCCGTGGCCATACGCGTAACAGCTCAAGGCCATAAAGCCATGAAGCCCTGGTGACGGTTTTGGGCTTCGGTTCAAATTGGCCGGCCAAGTCATAGCAATTCTGCTGCCTCTCCAGACCCATTCACAGATTCACGGATTGATACACAGGATCGGGGTTTTTGCCCAAGTTTCCCGGGTCGGTTTTTTTCTTGGCGGTCAATGGCTGTCGTTCACCTGAAAGGCACAAGCGTAAAAAGGGTGTAGCACTGCTCTTTAAGTCCTCAGGGCGGGATAGTAACCTTGCAATCGCCAGACTTTGCAAAAGAGCGTCTAATAGTGCTTCAAACCGTGTACTAGATGAGCATGGACAACCGTTTGAGAAGGTCATTCTACATACAGCCACCGGAAATGAGAAATAATTTTGCCTGATAAAAGTGTGAGCTTGAAAGTCTCTTTCCTACGTCACCGACGTGTAAACTGAATCAACCGTGAAAAACCTGTTGGCCAACATTTGTTCAAAAAGGGCAAAAGTAATTATCAAGTCTCCTTGCACTTCACGATTGGGCTGAAGCACCACGAGGCGCGTTTCATGGTCTACGGATTTAAGGCCGGCAGCCACTTTCGTAGCAGCTCGCTAGACACACTCAATGAGGGCTACGTCCTTCATGCTTCCTGAGTAGAAAACATGGATGCTTATTTAAAAAGCAGTCTGACGTAATCCCCATGTGATATTTGGAAGTCTATGCGAGTAACAGGGAGAAGATGCGCCAAATCATCCGTAGAATGGCGAATGCCTTCTGAGCCGATTTCTAATGGTGCACTTAGAGGGACATGTTTGAAGAGATAAAAATACCCGAATCCTTTTTGACTTCCGTCCTCATGATGTCTTCTGGTAAATTCTCACCATGCACGACAGAGGGGGTCATCGGATCTCCATCGAATGACAAATGAACACACTTTTCGTCGTTCAAAAGAAGTCGTTAGTCCAAGGGCCAATGCTTTGCGGCGTCTGCATTCATTTGGAGGGCATTAGCATTAGAACCACAAGATTACAGGTCGTAAATGAAGACTAGACATGAAGAATGGAATCTTTTTATCATAAAGTCTACCAATGAAACGCGAGTCAAATACAGTGACATTTGCGGCTACTACAGTGTAATCTGACCGGCGCATCCCTGTAATCAGCCAAATTTGGCTGGCTTACGTGGGTATGTGTGTGTACGTGTGATTGCGCGTGTTCTGATCAAAATGTGTTCGTTGTTGTGTAGGCTACGATTCTTCAATTTTGGGATCCCTACAACGGTGTGCATCAAGCCCAATCCAAATACCGGGACGCGGGCGCCATCATTCAGGCCGATGCAGTCCGGTGGTGTACTAATATCTTGTGCATCAGCACATGTCCATTCCACATGTGACTTCAATTCTGAACGTAGTATACGTGTACCATCAACAGTGATTTGATTGTTTGACTAAAATCCGTGGAATGCAATGGCTGAATCGCGTTCTAGTTTTTCTAACTTCACTGGGTCTATAGGAGGAAAGCGTGCGTGTCGTTTGTACTCCACAATCCGCACACGGGGCTACTTGACTGTTCGGATTATGTGTCCAGCTGAACATTCTGCTCAGGCATTTGGTACACACAATTTGTGTTTCAAAGAACAGTAATCAAAAGAACATCTAGAATGTCGCTGGCGTAGATAAAAAACAGCAGTGGCCGCAAAGCTAGGCCTTGAGGAACTCCAATGGAGACCAGCGTTGGAGAGTGGCCGGTCAAGCCTACTTTCACACGGAATGTTCTATCCGAATTCGTTCCATCGGCTTGCATGGTGCGCTGGTGAGATAAATGAAGCTGTAGCTACTAGTGATAGTAAGCCGCTAGTTTCGGAGATCTACGTAACAATGCTCGCTTCCAAGCTGAGGAAAGACTGCCTTTTTCGACTATCGAAGCACCACGTCAGAGTGCTTCACCATTGTGAGGTTTCCTTATGGCCCCTTGGATGGACCTGATATGGTCCCAACGTGCAAAACGGGTTTGTCTTGCGAAAAAGTGGGTGAACATCCTCCCCTGCGAATTTGGTTAAAGGACGTTCGTGGTTACGCCTTGAAAGGATTGTGTGTGACGGAGTCATTGGAGCAGAATACAAGCCTGCATAGATTTCTCCGTACACTTCAGATACGGCTATCGGGGCACTCGTTGGTTCCCCGATCCTGTTTTTTCTGTGGTGATGCCTCATGTACCATACAGTACATTTTCGTCTTTTCCGCTCGTATCTGCCTCTTTTATTAAACTTTTGAGGAATACTTCAGTAGGCACCGAATTTGGGGAGGTAGCTTGCGGTCAATCAGACTTTCTGTATTTTGGGGTAAACACCGCGTTAGACTTGGGGACTTTCTAAACAATGGTATTGTCCAACTATCGCTGAAGCTAGTCCTAGTTTTAATTAATCAAGAAAGGTGCGCATTCCTGAGGGGTCTTCGCGGCAGATGTCTCAATCCATGTCGGCATAGTAGCAGATGAGAGCAAAGGTTAGGTTAGGTTAACAGCACCATTCCAATAGACCGGATGCGTTGGAAATCTGTCCAAGAGGCCTCTAAGGCCTCAAAGTCACCTGCCAATAAGGGATATGTAAGGTGTTAGCTAGAGGAGAGTTGCTAAAGTGTTTGCGTGATCAGTTGGTCATCTTCCGGTCAGTCCAGCAAATTGGGTTATAGATCCACAGGGCATTGCATAAAGGTGCTGGATTGGTGTCAGGGGCAACAATCAGGATGGGTAGGGTAGCATGTAAATGTAAGGCAGCTTTAACAGCTCTCCCGCGTTTTGAGTCAGTTCGAAAATAGAGTAGCAACCCATCGAGATTTCTGCGCCAGAGACATATGGTGTGAACCAGTTTCCTGTAGTTGCGATTATAGACGGCTGTTCAAGGCGAACTGACTTTTTGACATCGTGAAGTTTGCTGAAAAGAATGAGGATGTTTGCGGACGAGCATACACTCTTCCTGTCGCCATCAAAGGTGGAGAGCAACGACGTGTGCCGCCAGAGTAAGCAATAAAAGAGCGACATCAACTCATTTCGGAAGGCCTCTTCCCTGACACTCTCGTTACGTATTTTATCTGAGGATGGATGAACATAATTGAAATTCACCATGAAATGCGGCGAGGATGCACAGGATGTATTTCGTTGGAGAGTCAGGCAGTCTTGAATAATATGAACAGCTCGTTTCCTTGTAGGAGTCATATGTTTGTTCAATGGATCGCAGAGGTGGTTGTGAAATTTCAAGAGACCGATTGATGTGGGGAACTACCTTTTCAATTTATACTTAATTAAAATTATAGCCGCAAACTTGCTCAGCAGGTGGGAATAAGCTTCGGTTCACGTTGGTGGGTCAGTTAAGTGAACGGTCTGAAAGTTGCCTGGACTAACGTTTCTCTACCCTATCACCAGCGAACGAGTATTTGGGCTTAGGATTTCTAAAAAAATTAGACTGATCATCACCAAAAATTACCTCTCGTCGGCGCCATAGTGCTGCGCAAACTAAGTCCAGGCTCAGGGTCTGCAGTGCCGTTGCTCGAACCGGACAGCTTTAGAGTAAGCGCCCAAAGACGTGTTAACGCTGAATTGGATTTTTTGTGAAGCTTACCAAACCTTTTGATGGCTTCTACAGCGCGCATGATGCTGTTTGCACGCATGCCCTCTTTATTAGGGTACCTTCCGTTGCCTCATAGTCCAGTGATTTCGTTACAACCCGAAATACACCAAACACAAATGGCCTCGTTTCTGTACATTCCGACACAGTGGTGAGAATGGGCCACATCTGCTTTCTCGACGACCTGTGTTGATTGACACTATCAACGTTGAGCACGAGTCCGAGCAGTGTTAATTCATTGAGCGTGTTGGCTGTCAACCGGGCGTCGCACAAACCCACGCCAAAACACCTCTGGCAGTGGCCTAAGAAGTTTTCAGTTTTGATGGGAAAAGAAGAGCTTTTGAGTCCTTTGGCAAATGAGATGATGCCCAGGCGGAACGAGCAGCGAAATATGTTAGCACTTGGAAGACACCAACAAATGTTCCAGGGCATAGCGCACGCCATTCACAGTGTAAAGTGCATGAGGTATTCGTTAATGTTGCTCCCAGTACGCTACTACTCCGCCTGAAAAAAGAATAGGTATGGCCAGAAACTCAGTAGCGTTGGATTGGAGTTCCATGAGGCCTAATCTACCGCCAGCAGACAAAGTATTACTGTCGTAGAAAGTGCAGTCACGTCTAAAATGCTACAAGAGCGCTGGCGTGCTAGGAACGCACTAGACATTACTTTTACAGACCACGTTGGAGACCAGCTTATTCTTCCCGCATTACCCGAGTTATTACACCTGCATCAGTGCTACCAAATACTGCCATGCTTCCAGAGTGAACAGACTCGAGAAGAAAAATCACGCTTTTTGAAACGATAATGCCTTCGTCTCTCAGCCGCACCACGTCCATAATTCTGAGATTAATTTAAGGTACCAAAAACTGTTACCCAAGTGCGGTACATTTCCTTTACACTGTCCCACAACTGTCCCAAAATTGAACAAAATATAGCGACAAATGAGCGGAAAATAACTGAGGGAGAACCAGACTTGGCTCAGTAATAACATACTTAGTCGACCGTACAAAACTTTATACATAGGGCTCCAATATCCACTTAATTTTGTTTTCCCAACTTTTAGAGGGCAGTTATGCAGAAATTACTACTTTCAGATTGTACGCATGACGGGCGTCAGTGGGAATAGCGTTGCCGCTGTTGGTCATATGTTAAGTAGGTCCTTGGTATGATCAAATAGGTACCTAACGTTCAAAAGACCCAGCACTCAACCCTAATAACTTTCCAGGCCAGCAAACACCGGCCTCAGTTCAGTATTAATTACCGTTCGGAAATATTGTTCGGTAGTACTGACTGACATCTCTCTGCTTCCTCAACAAAGCAGTTTTCTCCTCTCACCGCTTTCAGAAGGATCTGAGATCCAGAGGGATTTAGAAGATCTCAGAGCCCATTTGCACAAAATGGAAATGAACCGTTTTTCTTTGGGCCATACAGGCTATTGCAATACGCCATCCAATCAATGTAGAAAAGATGTCAATTCCCATCGACAAGATTGCCTGTGAGATATGTGCGCTCACTAAATTCCGTCATCAGGTCCCAACATTCAACACGTCTGATCGAATTCCGATTGAACACGCCAAAATTACCACCTTGCCCGCATGTGGCACGCTTGACACCATGCTCGCATCTTGATGGCTCTGGAAGCTAAAATCATCCGTGTGCTGCCCAATGATAAAGCAATTCCAGATGATAAGCGATGCCGTGCATTTTATGTCATTCTATCTACCGGGAAATCTGGAACCATAAAAATAGGGCCAATCGCACTCGAATGCAAGGGCAGTTTACCAAGAAGCTACTACCTAAATTCGGTCACTGGAAGCTACCAGACTGAACCCTCCACCTCTCCTAAATCCGCGCGAGTTAGGACAACCAATGTTAATAGATCAAACATGCCCCAAGCGCTTGACTATTCGAGCAACCATGCAAATCGGTCCACCGTCGATAAATGCCTGCATAACAGCCGAAACATTCCACGTAAAAATATAACTTGCAGTGCCTGTCAAATCACCTGGCTCCACCGCAGCGGCATCGAAAACCGCCGCGCCCCATCCGTCCCTGATAACGCGGAGGCCGTTGTGGTATCAACATCTACTTAATACTCTGACTATGCTCCTCGTCTTGGAACTACGCATAAGACTCAGTTGGATTCGATTCTCGCGAATTTTCAGACTAACTGTCATGTCCCACCAACGAGATGCCAACTCGGCTGCGCTGGCCCTCCAATTACTCCAACACTCAGTATGATCAACAAAACGATCGACCACACAGGCATGCAGACAACTGATTCATCTATAGATGAAACTCACAGACTTCTCATTACAAACCATCGGCCACCCTGTTCACCTGTAATCCCGGTCCCATATGCTTTCGTACCAAATTCTGCTGCGCCATCAAACGTACTTACTTAAGTGGGCGCTCTCATGATATGCTTATACTCCCAGCACTTTATGATTGATCCAAGCATTGAACTCACACCAAACTATCCACTTTCTTCTAGGTTCACAGCGTTACAAGACTCTGAGCTTTTCGACGATCGTCCAAAAGGCGTTTTGCATTACCACCCATGAAAACTGTAAATGTCTCCATCAGCCCGGTGGAACTCTCCCCAGGTCTTGAAGCTACCGACGCGGCACGTCTTCCGACCAGAGCAATGACCACACCAGTCGTTCTCTGCGCTGCGTGGTTTTCTGTTATGCCATGGCGCTCTACTTCAGCTGCCACAACATTAAGAAGCTGAGGGGCTTGAAGTAAAATGGTACTTAATTTACCCCCAACTAAAGTTGTGTAACCAGATCAATTTCCTGTGAACAGATCAAAAACCCTGACTGATAATTACTGACTCACGTTGCAGTCGTCTTTATCAAGGAGTTCCGCGTACAGACTTCTTGATCCCGTGCCACATTAACCTGAAAGCTAATCGTCGTCCCTAACGATCCATTTCACCCAGATCGCGCAGCTACTCGCTTGCCTTGACTTTGAGCCTGCCGGCGGGTTAAGGCACAGTTTTAAACAAAGGAAGCCCCTTCAGCGCTACTTTCTGTTTCATCACTTTGCTTATCTCTTTATATGAACGATGGCATGCGCTCGCGTACCGAAATACTATCCAAGATGCTTTTTTCTAGGCTTATCGAAGTTAATCTGACACCGCGGCAAAACCCTAAATAAAAGGCCACTCAACACAAGCTTACAAAATTCGGGTCCGCCAAAATGCCCAAAACATTGCCGTAGCTTTGGAAAACTTGCCGCTTTCTGTCAGAGTTGCACGTCTCCAGTCCGTTCGACCGTGACCGGCTTTGCCATTTAAAAGCTTGCTTTCCACCACACTACAATCTATCATCACTTTATGGGGTAATTCTCCATACTCGTACGATTCATACCGTTTTGCATCCTCTACCCGCGCGTAACGTGCAACAGGATTTAAGACCCAATATCGGATCCACTGGGTAGTGCCAATCCCATGACTCGCTGCAGCGTTCACTGAAGTAATGAAGAAAGAAACCACCCGTAGCTATGCGGCTCCGCGCTAGACGTGCGGTACTTATAAGGGCACTTTCGGGAAACTACCAAAAGTTCCCGGGTTGTTCCCCATCTTCGACATCACCTATCACTGTCAACGCAGCAGCGATTCACCACGAGCTTGATGACGCGCAACCGAGTTCTATGGTCCAAAGACTTACTCCCGGAAGCTACTCTAACATAGAGCATCGCAAATGTGAACATATAAATAATAAACCCCAAAGCTACGTGGGATGAACACGACACCAGTGCAACTGGTGTTTCGCTTGACTCTTCTGGCCCTGTGGTACCCAGTAATATTGTAGGCGTCATATGGCCTGCATTTAAGGTGGGCGACTGTCAACAGCGGCAGGCAGGCGTCAAATGCTAAAAACCAGACTTTGGACCGAATTATTTTGTTCACAGACATTTCTGCCTCTTATCAACGCAATTTTATCACTGCACAATTACTGCTGTTCCTTATCCTCCTGACTCGCTTCAAAGTTAAAGCAATCCAACCGTTTTGTGGCTCTCGGTACCCCAATTGGCTATTTCGATTGGAGCCCGTTAACGGAGAAATCTTAAGCTCCGCACTGCAGCCGCTTTGGCGCGTTCTCTTACGGCAGGTTTCTGGTTTGCTTTCGGGAATCAAGGGCAGTAGAATAAGGAAAGCGTATGTAACGGTCAAACGGTATCTTCGGGTGACGCGTAAAACCATAACCTTCGGATGGGCAAAACAAATTCGGAGCTGGGTTTCTAAACGGTACTATTAGGGTAAGAGAAATTCACAATTTATACAAACCTCGACAGTAGATACGCGTCCGAAACAAACAGTCCGCTTGGACTACAAAAGTACAAAGCAAGGGAGCAAACAGGCTCCCACGTGCAACAGTCACATGTGCGAAGTCAGATACAAATGGCTGGATGACCTCAAGGCCAAATGGGTGAAGTGGTTAGGACAAACAGACGTCAGTTCATATATACACACTAAACACAAAAGTGGGACGGGGGTTACAAATGGGACAGAATAAACGTGGGGAATTTCATTGTCAACATAACGTATGATACAGCATAGGAATGGTCAACAGGCTTGAAGGCATAATTTTCTGGGGATAGGAGTGACAGTGCACAAGCATTCATGTGACTGTACACATATTTCAGGCCACAATTTTCAGTCGAAATGCGTGATTGGTGGATAGGGGCGTGATAAAGCGGGGAACGAAGTATCACGCAATAACCGATTTGGCGTGGCAGTCTGCATTCTTCTTACCCACAGGCACAAACGAAAATTCCCGCGAGTTGCAGGTCACGAATCGGTTGCACAGCAGCTCCAGGCATAAACCGTATCTCTGCTGGAGCAACCAAGCTACATTCTTGGCAGGTATGGCTCGAATTCTCAGGGTCAAGATAAGTTTTCCAGGGGATCCAAGTACTCTGCAAGTGCGGGGTTAAGGGACAAGACCACACTGAGGTACCATATCGGACCAACTGCTGCCAGCAGCAGGTTGCCGGCGCATATGCGAAGATAGGATGAGGTGACATTTGCCCTTTAGCGCCGTCGCGTTCGTGGGCGCCTTAGATAAACCTACAAAATACAACCAAATGCATCTCCACTTATTATCGTGTGACAATACCCACATATGTGGCCACTTTTCAAAGATTTTGCTACGGCGGTTGACGGCTCGTTCTAGGCCAAATTAATTTTATTCGAACTGACAAGCTTACTTTCCAAATCTAAGAACTTAAAGTGCTGCAGTACAGCCAAACTTACTTTATAATTTTACGGTAAACTGTGGCCAATAAAGGAAAAGAACACAACCGGCACCGAAAGTTTAAACAAAAATCGTGATGCAATACAGCATCTCGTCGACCTGTGGAATTCCGGACATCATGGGCTCCATCTATGGTGAATTTTATATCACCACAAAATCCTCGCCAAAATAGTACTGTAAATGGAAAATGTTAAGCTGGATAGGGAAGACGGCTAGCCTGATATCTTCACCGGATGTATCCGGACAATATAGACTGAGAGTAAAGTGCTTCTACCAAGGGGGACGCTACTCGCATGCCCACATTTAAGACCCAGTTCATGGTGCTTTCGAATGTTTTCCTATGAGTCCTCACACTGACCGGGTTTCTACTCGATGCAGAAGCATTAAAGAGCTGTGTCACACACTTCCGCAGTATATCCTTCAGAGAAGCCATAGTTGCTAGACG
>NW_008751705.1:911066-911798 GCF_000715545.1 Opisthorchis viverrini | reverse complement strand
CAGCAAAGCAAACACCCGGCGGGGACATAGTAAGAAAATCTTCAAGCTCAGGGCACACGCATTCATTAGACAAAACTTTTTTTCATCTAGTAGCTGAGACATTTATTTATGCGAATCCTCGCGCTAGCGAGCATTCTGCCCCGCGCTGAGAACATAAAGAGCAGTGCTACACCCTTTTTTCACTTGTGCCTTTCAGGTGAACGACAGCCACTGACCGACAAGAACAAAACCGACCCGGGACTCTTGGGCAAAAGCCTCGACCCTGTGTATCAATCCGTTAATCCGTGAATCGTGGAGAAGGAAACGCCAAGCCAAGTGAAAACGGAGTCGACGGCCTGGTGAGCTGTGAAGGAACGAGAATATATACCTGTAAACTTTAGTGCAAAAGCCCGAATACCAAATAACACTTTCCGTCAAGTCCTTTAACTCTTCCTCGATTTTCCAGGCCTATTCGTGCGTAGATCTATTGAACAATGATCAGGCGCCTATCTGAGGATCGTCCTCTAGACGCGCGCAAGCTTGGTCACAACAGGTCAGGAGTGGAAGCACGAAACAGGCTTCCACCGGGCACTAAACCAGACGACCCCAAACTCATGACCAAGCCGATTGTAGTCATATCCCCCTGTGCTCCCGAAAGCAGGCCGACGAAACCAGCTGCTTCTCCGGACAGCAGTTTTTATTCGACCACCGCAGGCCTCTCGTCCACCAAAGGCAGGGACGCCCTGGAGGAGA
>NW_008751705.1:879581-908122 GCF_000715545.1 Opisthorchis viverrini | reverse complement strand
GCGATGCTTGAGCTCCTTCCCTAGGAGCAACGTCGCCTCCAAGGAGACCTAATTCTTACTTATGCCCTGTTTGAACAAAGCTTGGCAGACGGGTTTTTCACCGTTGACCCAGCAAACACACGGCGGTGACGTAGTAAGAAAATTTTCAAGCTCAGAGCACGCACATTCATTGGACAAAATTTTTCTCATTTTGGGTAGTAGCTGCTTTGAATGACCGTCCTCCGACGGTTGTCCACGCTCCTTCCAGAACCCAGTTTAAAGCACTATTAGACATTTATTTATGCGAATCCTCGCGCCGGCAAGCACACTGCCCTGTACTGAGAACATAAACAGCCGTGCCACACCCTTTTTCACTTGTGCCTTTCAGATAAACGGCAACCACGGACCGACAAGAACAAAACTGACCGGGAAAACTTGGGCAAAAGCCTTGATCCTGTGTATCAATCCGTTAATCCGTGGATCGTGTAGAAGGAAACGCCAAGACAAGTGAAAACGGAGTCGACGGCCTGGTGAGCTGTGAAGGAACGAGAATATATACCTGTAAACTTTGATGCAAAAGCCCGAATTCCAAATAATACTTTCCGTCAAGTCCTTTAACTCTTCCTCGCTTTTCCAGGCATATTCGTGCGCAGATCTATTGAACACGTTGAATCCAAAGGCGGTACTTTGAGGCCAAGGTCACCTTCCGATTTCGCGTCCCCCTACTCTCGTTCGGCGCAAGTTCTGAGATGGTTTGTTCCTATTTCTGGTGTATCAATCCGTGAATCCGTGAAAACACGTTGAATCCAAAGGCGGTTCTTTGAGGCCAAGGTCACCTTCCGATTTCGCGTCCCGCTACTCTCGTTGGGCACAAGTTCTGAGATGGTTTGTTTCCTATTTCCGTTAATTAGCCGTAGACGTCGGGCATAAAGCCATCAGAAGAATGTTTGGAAGTTTTCAACAGGATTAAGATGCAGCACACGAACATGTACGCAATATTCAGGGTGGAAAGTGAAGAAATAATCGTCGATAAACTTTCCGATTCAGGTTTGGACTACATTTTACGACCAACCAATTTTATAGGTGCAAAGTATGAAGACTTTCTTGAAGATATGCAGAGGCGTGCTAATACAGGCTGTTTCGCCGTCATAGATTTCCCATACAAACGGGGTATGTCGACGGATTCGAAATTGGTGTTTGTTTCCTGGTATGAATCTTTTTTATCTATACATAACGATTAAAGGGTTAATGACCAGCTTCCTACAAGAACGAAGATGCTTTATGCATCATCAAAAGAGTCTCTCAAAAAGAAACTCGAGGGGATCAAATTATTTTTACATGCAAGTGATTTCGACGACCTCTCTGCTGATTCAGTTACTCGGGCCATTTCGAATTCAACGGGTTCTCTATCTATTGCATAAGTTACCGTGGCTGAACCTGCTTTTGCATTCCGGTTGATATATGTTCATTTCCAATTTCGATACCAGAACCTGTGTCACATTCCTTATCTAAATTGAGTTTTGACAATTTTACGATGAAGGAGTCGCGATTTCCGAATGAACCCCGAGGATAGTACCGGATTTTTCAGCCATATCGTTTTGCTCCACTAAGGGTTGTTCAAAGCCCCCGAATTGTTCGGTTGTTTTTGCTGCTCTCCCTTTGCACAGTATTTGGATGCCATGCAATTAGCGACCATTTTCGGTTTCTTCTGACACCAATGGGTTTCGGAGGAGACCGCACCCTAATAGACGAGCCAGTTAAATCCAGTGAGTCCTACTGGATGTGTCATTTATTACTCATGATGGTTCCGCGTATGTCTCGAAGTCCTTTGTCCAGCCACGTGCAGAGTTTAAAGGTTCTAAAGTTGCTTAGATAACAGCTTGGCAATGGATCCCGAAAGCTAACTTATTGACTGGTTCGCTTCGGAGACTGCCGTCTTTCCTGCTAAGTTTTTTGGGATCTTGGAAATATTCCGGTTGGGTCCAGGCGATTTTGCTTACATATTGTTAAAATTTTTCGGAGGATATGCTAACCCATTCCACTGACGCGCATGCGGCCACTTGCAGACTACCTAGCTGAATTTCACCTGGCTTTGTGCCCCAATCTTACGTTGGATATGGTTTGCGGAAGACCTTAGGTCAATCCGGCTGATGGTGCATTTGATACGATGTCGTCAAGAGTTAAGGCACGTTATTCTGAATAGCTTTTCCTAAGGACATCGTGCTTCTTCGCACTAGGTACCTACCCTTCCCTTCGCTTTCTCTCATGGTCGCATTGCAGTTAAGCGACAATACTTCTGACAACTAAGAAACCATTTTCCTTGGTTGTGAATCATACTGTGGATCAGTGAAAACTTAGACAATATCCCGTCCCCGGCTGTCAGTCGTCATAACTGTTTTCCTCAAAGTGGATCGGTTCACCAACTTTTCACCATCGAAAAGTTCCCGGGGCTTCCTCCTGGATCCATCACCTGTTGTCAGGACTGTCCACGCTGGACTGGTGTAAGCCTAGCTGTCCTCACTGTCTACCTCCTATTGTTGGTGGACGTAATTCTGTGGTGACTGAAACTAAAACGTCTTATACGATCAATAGCTTATTCACTGGGTATTTAGGACAGTTACCTCTGGTCAAGTCTATAAGATCAGCCTTTACTTTAGTTCGTATGGTGGTAACGAGTTGTTTGGGGATACCCCTTTGTGTAAAGATCTGCTTCCAAGATTCTGATGGCACAAACTAAAAAGCAGTCTATGGGTACTCAACGCCAGCCCCCGTTAATGCGCCAGTATGTTTAAGAAAGAAGCACTGTGCGTCTCGTCCACCCTTCATCATTTGAATGTATGTCATTCCCTGCTGCATTCGTCCCTGGATAAACTTGTGCATTACTGCAGAATCCCGGCCGCTTCGCAGAACGTCATTTTATTTTGCATTCGCAGTCCGCGGGGTGGCTTAGTGGTTGGAGCGCGAATTTACTGACCGGAGGGTCCGCTGTTCGAACCCGACATCTACCCCTCAACTTCCCCTGTCTAGGCCATCATGCTCCCTTCCGATGGCGTGGCGGTTAGGCACCGGAAGGGTGCTACAACTGAGCGATCACAGTCTGCACTTCCTCTATCGCCTCTGTGTTTTAGCTAAGTTGGCGAGCTAGTTTATTCAGTTTTCCATTGTGGCTATGATGAGAAGTCCAGTTGCCGTTGTGAACAAATTCACTAATTTTGTGATATCATAGTCCTACTTAGACGTCTGACTTGCATGCTTGTGCGGTGTGCACGTTTAGGCATCCCCATCGAGACGTAAAATAGAAAAAATCGTTCAGCTGTGGCACCGGGTGCCTAGCTGCCATGCCACTCGAAGTAAGCGCGAGGGCTGTGATACTGCCAGGTTCCCCAGGCCTAAACAGGGGAAGTCGAGAGGCGGAGGTCGGGTTCGAACCCAGAACCTTCCGTTCAGTATATTCGCACTCTAACCACTTGAACCATCTTGCTCCGAGACGTTCCCTTAGGTGGACTGACCTCTAGTCATAGCTGTGCAGTTTTGAGGAACCAGCATTTTCGTCCCATGTAATTTGGTTGTCGCTTTGTTCCAGCTGGAGTGTGGATCAATATCCGCCACATGTAAACCATGTGGAACAGGTTAACTATTCCATTGGGTAGTGGATTTGTATCTCGGCGCTGCGTGTGTCAGTTTCATCGCCCCGTTTCACAGGCACGACAATGTTGCCCCAGTTTTTGATCTACTATTACTTTTATCGTATTTGCCCTGGTCCCTAGCCCCCAACGAATCCAATTCGTTGTCAGGCAAACGCGAGAATGTTAATGAAGTTCGAAGAGCTTGCCTGTGCCCCAAGTTGGCTATACCTGCGGCGATAGCGTAAGTTATTTTCAATGTCCATGGTCCTATTTTTTATCGCACGCTTGAGTGGATTAAGACATAGAAATTCCTCGGCCAGGTCCTTACGCAGAAATAGGGAAGCAAGTATAAGCACAGGTCACAAATGTTATGATGAACCGTGGCGGCGCATATTTGCTTGGCGTTTGAAAAGCTACTGGTCGTAAGATTCCGGAAGCATGGTTGGTGGGGGTCCCATATACAGGCTTCTTTGGGAATGAAAGAGTCGACTCACTTGTGCAGTTGGGAATCGAATCTTAGCGAGTATGTCCAAGCATGGTTGGTTCATTATGGTTTATAGACTAGAGTGAAAAGATGGCTAGCCTCGAGCGCCTATCATGTTAATGGTAGTAGAACGACGAGAGAGACCACTTTCCGCCGGCGGTACAGGTTTTTGTGCTATCAATCTGCGGAGTACAAATTTTCCCTGAATAGAATCAATTAGGCTACCGAAAGACGAAAGAGCCACAGCCCGTTCATGGCGTTGATATTCCAGAGTTTGGTACGTTCTAGATTGAAAAATAAGCTGATATAGGCTGAGATAGTTCGAAATAGGAAGCGAGTTTTCTATAGTTACGGGAATTTTGATGTGAGCGGACTGGGAAAGGCTGTTAACAAGTGGAAGTCCAGGGATGGCGAACTGATCGGAATGAAAGTTGGGAGCGGCTCTGATAAGAAACGGGTGGTTGAACTTAGCCTAGTGAAGAGAAATGTACACATGAAGCGACTTGGACGGGTTGAAAGTTGCAGCGGTCGAGAACCCCCTTAAACTCATCGTTCTTTACTGAAATGCCGAAATTGGTGTGGCACCTCAGACTAATTCTGTCTCAGAAGACAGTTATGCAGAGGAAGAAGACAGGAGGATAGTGAGTGGTGTTAGCTAGAAAAGCCTGAATTTGGACAGTAATTATGCGCAATAAGTCATTAATGTAAAGGAGGAAAAGAGTGGGAGGGCATACAGATCATTGAGGAACTCTGGGTCTGAGAGACGACGCTGTCAAGGTTCATTTAAATAGAGCAACCACACAGGGAACTTCAAATTCGTTTCAGCAGGCTGGAGGTGTAGGCGATACATGGGGAGCTTTGCCCAACACGATTGAGGAAATACATTGACTTGCAAATTAGGCTGTTAACAGGAACTAAACGGAATCCCACTTGAACCTCTCCAGTGATATTTTTCGATTGAATGTGCTGCATGGAAGCCCTAGCACAGCGCATGGTTGCATATTCTGTTCTTCGCTGCATCAAAACGGGTGGTAAAACCGTCCGAGAGATCCTTGTTTACCAGGGGTATAAGATGTGTGGATCGAACCATACAACCTTGAAGAACGTACACGACACAAATTAAACGATCGTCTGATTAGGGACAGCTTTTAACTTCGCATACTCCCAGGCAGCCAGAAAATACAACAGAGGGGTGTGAGTTTCATAGAGTAGGGAGGTACGCTATTGAAGCATCAGTGTTAATACCGATGTTGCTTCTGGTATCATCATCATCATCATCGTTGATCGATCAGTTCTGTTAACTACACTTGCTCAACAGGGCATGCCCCAGAAGTTTGTAAACATAATCCGATCTCTATATTCACATACTTCTGGGCGGGTGAAGGTGTATGGTGAGCTCTCCAAAAGCTTTCCTACAAAAAGTGGTGTCAGACAAGGATGCCCACTCTCCCCATTCTTGTTCAACTTCGTCACCGATGAAATAATGAGGCGAACACTGGACGGTTTTCAAAACTCCGGTGTTCAAATTGTTGCTGGCGAGAGCCTTGTCAACCTGGAGTACGCAGATGACATCGCCCTCATCTTTGAAGACCTTAGCGAAGCACAAGCCCTGTTGAATAAACTGACCGCCATCATACCAGCATTTGGCATGCGCCTTGCACCTTCAAATGATAATGCAGAGCGGAATGGTTTGGTACGAATGGTAAAACAATGTTCAGACGCCTGCAAACGAGCAGAAAAGTGAACATCACAAGGCGGAGGATGTCACTAGACCCTGGGTAAGCAATGGCACCCCTCTATCTGACTCATGCAACAAAAGAAATCATTTGGTTGAAGGAACTGGTGTAGTTACAAACTTCGTCCTTAGACCTGAAACAATCGAACGGCATATGGTTCGGAAATAAGACTGGTCAGGCCATCGGGTCTGAAGATTTGGGAACAATACAAGAGGGGCAGATGAATGTAAAAATTGACCGCATAACGAATGTTGCACGGGGAGGTTGGAAATTCGCAAGATAAAACATTGTAGGGTCGTCGTCTCTATGTCCGTGTTTGTCTGATGAGTGGAAGACTTAGCTCCCAGTCCAGTTCAGTTTTTCAACTCACAAACCGTGCCTCGAAATGCAGTGGTTCCAGCGTTCGCGGAGTATTCGGAGAATAAGGGAATGAGAGTCATGTGCCGGAGGTGATGGTCCATTCAGTTCATTGACATCGAATTGCTCTATGTCCTGTGTGGCATGGACTGAGTTGCGCAGTGTAGATGATAGCTTTGATGCAAGACCGCCATTAGCTGCGTGACGCAACCATATCTGTCAGGACCACTAACCTGTGGTTAGTCTAGGGCGAGATGGCTTAAGTGGTTCGAACCCGACCTCTGCCTCTCGATTTCCCCTGTCTAGGCTTGAACAACCTGGCAGTATCCTAACCCTCGTCCTCCCTTCGGGTGGCATGGCAGTTAGGCACCGGAAAGGTTTTGCAGCTGAAAGAGTAGTCTGGTTCTGTGGTCCCGATCAGGCAGATGACACTTGTCAGCGCGACTGGTTTGAATGATAACGGCTTTAATGCTTCGCTGCCAAGTCATGAACTGACCGCCTCTGGTTCGTCCCCATCGGATCCGAGGCTTGACGAAGAGGGTTCTACGGGGCAAACAATCCTCTGTCATACGAAGCGCATGGTCCAAGCGGCGTAAACTGTGGAGTATGATCAGCTGATCTACCGAAGGGAACGTATATTCCCGGGAACCATCTGTTGTACTTCAGCACTACTGATCTGGTGTTCCCTCCAGACTTGCGCATGTGCTTCAGACACACGTATGGTCAAACACGGAGCCTTCGAAGTCCTTTTATATACAGTGGGCACGTCTCTGGTCCATAAAGTCGGACAGATCGGACCACGGCATTGTGCACTATACCCTTGACAGTTAGGTGATGTCACGTTGATGCCGTAAATGTCGGAACTTAGCAAACGCTGCTCTGGCAGTTCTATAGGCCAGACAGCGGTGCATTTCCCGGCGGTAGCACGGGCCATCTAGTATCCGAAAAATTATTTCACGACTCGACTTACAGTTGGCTTCCCAGGAATTCCTTTTTGTGGGTTGAAACAGGTTATGCGTATTCCCAGTTGTGTTAGCTTTCCCAGACCACCAGGTTCCTCTATCTTCAGTTGGGTTGCGTACGAGCCGATGCCTGGTAAACACCTGAATCATAGTGAATATCCGAAGGAACATTCTGGTCCCGCACCAGATGATCACCTCTACAATCCAATTCTAACTGGATGACCAGAAAGACTACATACTGAATTTCCCTCCTGAAGCATAACGGTACCTGTCTCGTGCCATTCACTATGGCAACGAGACATCAGTGTTGAACAATGATGTCATGCTGCCGATGGTGATGATGTGCCAGTTACAACTGGCTTTCTCTGAGTATACAGATTATATAGATTCACATGGTTGCCTCAGTAGGCTTGCTTAGCTTGTAGGTTAGAGGGCTTTTAGATGACAGCGATGGATCCGTTCTTCAGGTTTTACAGGGGAAATCATCAATCGGAGAATGACTGGAATCGATGTGGGTGCTCCAGAAAGGTCAACTTTGAAGGACGTAGCGTCAGCGTCAGTCCGTATCCGTGGGTGTTCAGTAGTTTGTGGGCATCAGGTGACAACATCCCATGCTGCGCCTAAATTCATTGCTAGTGGGGAACAATCCAGAGTCCATGCAAAGTTCTAGCAGTTGATCTCCATTATTATTACTTCTTGAGTTCAAGTTGAATTGGCTTCTGAGTCGCACCTCCGATGCAATGATGGGCTGAGTGAGAGCCCTAAATGGTGCACGATAAGCTCGATTACCGCACTGGGATAAGTAGCAAAGTTTGGGAAATGATGTTCACTACCGATGACAAAAATCAATGATGAGCGTTCGGGAGGCTTGTTGATCAACTTACTCTGGACTTCGCACTTAAAAGCTAAGAAGCTGACACAAGACGGCTGGTGCGATTTGTGCCTTGACAACCATCTCATGGCGTGCAAGGCCAGTATGCCTACCACCGAAGAACGATCATAAAACGTGAATAGAGATTAAAAGGTACTAATGAGTGAGGGTTGGAAACATCATCAGAGACCCGTTTTTGATTCCCTATTCTACTGTATGCTGCCAGTAAGGCTGATGTCACATCGGACTGTATTTGTGCAGTTCGTAGTGATGTGCTGAAAGTGCTGCTCCAAGGGTCTCCAAGCCCAGACGGTAGTACGAATATGGTGTTCACCTGAAGCCTTTGGCTTGAAGGCTTGGCCGCGAGACAACGGTGGTTGGCGTAAGACTAATAAGTAGCTCTACTTTGAAGTAACAAGACATCACAACCCTCAAGGCGGAGGACTAGGGGACTCCGTCAGACCTCCATTTTCAAAATAAGGTGTCCAGGTGCATAGCAACAAGGCAAGGACACTCCTATGAGTGGAAAAAGCTGTTAGTTTGCAGCCTACCAGAGGGTCCTGTACACACTAAGTTTCCATAGACACTTATCCACTTTAATGCTGATGAAACTAAACCGATTCCCCACACCGATGACAGGGACTAGCAGTTGATTGTCTGTGAAATTCATTATTGAGTCCCTTGTGTGACTTTCAGATACTAATATTGTCCAGGCACCAAAGGGCTCAGGTGTAAATCGCTGGAAACTAAAGTGGGATTTGGTGAATATTGAAATAAGAGAACCAAGTACACCTGAACGAAAACCACCCAGACATGTATTTGCGTTAACACCACGTGTGACCTGACCTACCGAATTGTAGGTTTAGGATTGAGTGCCACACATGCTCTCAGTATGACGTGATATTGACAGAGATCGACAAACCTTTGTGCTACGGTAATGTCTGTGATTATTAATGAATGTCAAACCTGGTGGGTTGCCTTTGAATGAAAAGGAATTCGCTATCACCTAACTATTCAGCAGAGGATATGTGTTACGGCCCAACGTGACGCATGTGGGACGATGGTATCTGGACATTCATCAGTGTTCTCCGAAGGAGGCCCTAACTCATGGTCGCTCAAGAGCTGTCAGAAGACAAGTGGTAGCAATGGAAATCAAACAATAACTACTGTTAAAAACCAACACAAGTCGGCGTAGAAATTGGTTATGATCGGGGTTTGGATGATTGATGTTTGGGCCAGCAATCTACCAAAAGTTGCCCACTTTGTAGCGACACTGACTTGTTTCAGCATATCTTACTTCCCGACATGCTAAGCTAACGAGGTTTTCAGGAGTGGCTTCCTGTCGAGACATGTGGTGCAGCCCGAACCGGATGCTGGCTGGTCCTAGTACTAACGGGTACCAACTACAGTTAGTGTAGGCTATCAAAGCGCCGCTTCAGTACGCTGTGGATGTGACAACCGTCAGTTCGATGCTAGTTTCAGGTTTATCTTGTTTCCCCGTCTGTCCTATCACTTCGGATCCACTTCGGCTCACAGGGTGGGTGGTATAAGTATCGGATCAACAACGCTGAGGAAGTTCCGTGAGTCTTGTGGGGATCAGCATCGCTTGAACAGGTATCCTCGTGTGGATGATCACCGGGTTGGTAAGTGACTGTACTGCAGGAAGTTCCTGCAATATCGGGCCTCACTGAACTGAAGTTGTGCATTTTTACGCAACGGTATTCGAGATTGAGCAGACCCAATACAGCGTAGTGCTCTTCATACACCATGTTTCTTAAATCCGGATCAGATCATTTTGAATAGCGTTGAGTCCTCTCCAGTTTTCAGCACACCTCAGAGCACAGGACGGTTCCATTTGAATGCCTTCAGAAACTTCGACACTGTCTCTGATCCTGAGGAAGGTCAATTCGCAGAGCAATTATCTTAGAAGCATGTCCTTCTTCAGGTCGAACCTTGAGTACAGCCCCAAATCGCGTAGTTCCTCCACAGCCCGGGCCGGACTGACGCATGTCATGTGCACGAAGGGGTCCCGTGCTCTGTCTAGGGGTAGATGTCTGCATGAGCAACGCTCACTGGAATACTGGCAAATCCCGTAGAGGTAGATACACCTTGGGAGGCTCAAAGAGCATATCCAAGTCGAGATGCAGAAGACAGGTTCGGTTTTTCGTGCGTCAGTTCATTATCGCGCTTTCTAGGCATCCTAGAGAACGAATTTTTTCGATCTTTCCCTGGTGTTGATGTCGTGAACTTGGGCTCGCTTATTGAGGGTCGCGCTCTAACCAGTGAGCCATCTCGTCCCGGAGTCGGTGTAGTGTGGCACGGGACCAGTCGCAGCAGATTTCATCCTTCGGAAGAGACAATACTTGGCTCACTCTTTGAATTTTAGGACTTTGGGGGAACAAACCTAGGGTTGAACTACAGAGCAGTTCATAAGGCCAGAATTGCTCACGAAATAGAAAGGAATCATCGACATGAATTTTTATGATGCACAATTTAGCATTTTGGCGCTTCCAAATGCTAGCCTCTGAAAGTCCCAAAGATTGACCATGAGTAAGGCAAACACAACGCTAGTTTTGCGCACTTTTCTGGTTCAGTTTGTCGAATTCGCAGATGCGTGTATTGTGGTGATTAACAAGGATGAAACCACTCACCGGTCAAGGCGGGTATACTAGCTCGTCTGAGCTTAACAGTTTGACGACGTACCTTGGTGAAAGGAAACAATGCTGCAAAATGGTGATGCCACTGTTCAAAATTAGTTTTTTGTATCATGAACGGAAAGTGATATTTCCCAACGAAGATTCCCTCTCCTAGGTGAAGCCAATCTGTTCTGAAAGGCCTAGAAGCACTTCACATCTGTTTCATCCTCATTGGGAATCATCCGCAGCTCGTGAGTCCCCCCTGCGCGCTAAACCGCTGATCAGCAGGGGCTGATCATCACGCACTTAGACGGAATGTAGTAACATCCACTACTCACTCACGGACTTCACACTATGGCACGTAAGTTATGCCGTATGGCTATGATTAGGCAATCTCCGGTGAACGACATTCTGGTAAAACCCTATTTTTTTACCTAGCAGTCAAGCTGCCGCAGCGTGCTGTGGACGTCGATAATATTTTCTGGAGGACTGTTGGAAATCCGCATCAATTTTGAGGAATTCTTCCTGAAGAGCCAGGAGTACATCCGGCGATGTCGAACAAGGTGCGCGAATAAAACTGGAAAATTGCAAATATTGCCCAGTCTATGAGGTCTTGCAATAAAATGAGTGCTGTCATCTGGATGCGTGGCAATAAGAACATCTAAAAATGCAAAACTGTCACCAGCCTCCTCGTCAAAATAGACTGGAAGATTTAAAAGTAATCTGTTCACATAGGTGTACAGGTTCTCAAATATCGTTTGTATATCGTTTGTATATGGGGCGTATTGAATATATGGTCAGCAGGCTGTCTTCCAATCATGCCTAAAAAGGCATCCGCCAACACTGGTCCAAGTGGGCTACACATTGCCACACCATCGATTTGTTTATAAAGTCGGTTTTCAAATTTAGGCCGAATCTCCCACAAGGGCGGGAGAACCCATCTCTCCCGGCACTCAGCGAAATCGTGAGAAGCCTACGCTAATATTGAGCCCTCAAGTTATCCCACTAACTGTGAAGATACATTGTGTGGCTGTATTTGTTAACCCTGGTGATTACTTGCTTGTCCAAATTGTGCTTGCTGCCAGCTGAAGACTCAATGGTTTTGGGGAATGATCAAGGCTCGCGTATATTATGAAAATAAACCGAAGAATTTGGTGGAGTTAAGAGAAAGAATTGAAGAGGAGTGTGCACGAGGGACGCTTGAAGTTAAACACATCTCATACCGTCTCCAACTTGGTATAGAAGAAAGGGGCGGTTTCTTTCACCATCTTTTGTAATGTCAGTTTGTCCACAGTAAACCTCCATGATGCGAGTATGTCCACACAAAAAATGATAAATTGTTGAAGTTTTAACATGGGTATTATTTTTTGTGTCTATTATGAGACACCCTGTACTTGGCGTTGTCTGGCCATATTGGATGACGTCCAAACTAAGAAACAAAAATTCCNACCATTGACAAGAAGAGAACTGATCAACAAATGTTAATCAACAATTTTCCTGTAAGTGAAGCCGCGAAGCACTGTACAGCTGTTTTATCCTTATTGGGAATCATCAGCAATGCGCATCTCACGAAACTCCAATAGAGTCTCGAACCCGCGACCTCTTGGCCACTCGTGCAGTTTCGTGAGATACGCACTGCCGATAATTCCCAATAAGGATGAAACAGCTGTACAGTGCTTCTCGGTTTTTCAGCATAGGTTGGGCTTACTTACAAGACGACATCTCCACAAAAATCCCAAATATCCTCACACTACCAACAACGTAATTGTCTGCTCTTCGGAGTGCTACTCAATACGAACTGCTGTACCAATACTGCAGTTTTTTTAAATTCTAAACTGTTGCTGGGCCTGTGGGCGCCCGTGGAGTGGCCCAGTGGACTCATGGGATGCGATTAAATAAATTCTGGTCACTGCCTAGCGCATCTTACTGACGAGTTTAACTGTATCTTGAAATGCTTTTCAAGAGCCTCGTTTACAGGCTGTACAAATGCATCAGCAATGGAACGAACTTTGCGCATTACAAGAGGAAATTAGAAAATACAGTTTATACGCAAGGAACATGCGACACCAGTTCTTCACTTTTGAACTACAATCATGAAAGAACGACTGATATACGTCATCTTAAAACCGTTTCTATCATCTTCCGACATAATACTGGATGGAAAACAAGAGCTGTCTATTGTGAACAGCTTTTAGTCGCTAAAAGTATACCACCTTGAAGAATGCTCACCCTCTCTCTGCTATCCCCCTTCTAATTAAAGTTCACATGGTTACTTGATCAATAATTCAGACCTTTGTACTGTCACTCAAATCAGCAAAATTCTTAGCCTACAGACCATTGACAAATCAATAACAAGTTTGCTCATTTGACAGTTGAACGACTAGACTCAAGGGCAGTAGCTTCTTGTTTTTCACAATCCTATATGAGTCACCACTGTCTCTCATCCACATGGCAGTCAGTGGCTGTTTGTGATGCATTCAGAAATGAGTCATCTTTTTTGTATGTTGGTGGCATTCACCTACCGTGGTCAAGAGGCAAACCCATCTCAGTTGTTCGATTAAATGAGCTGGCCAATGTCACGTTGGTTAGGTGCCCGATGTGTCAAAGCATAACTCGCGCTGCGCTGCGCTGCGTTCTGCAGATACGACCGCTTAAGTGTTGGTCTATCTATACGCACGTTTGCACCAGGTACCCGTTTAGGCTTGCAGCCGTTTCATCGATCGTTTGTGCATGCGACACACCATTGTCTGCAAGCATTTGCAACATGTTGTACACACACAGAACTCAATCCAAACTGAACGTTGTGGGCTAACGGCGCGCTGATGATTTGCATGTTTTGGTTCGGCGCAAGGTTTTGTCACCTTTTCGAATAGCCTGAATAAACCTCGCTAAGGATGCGAACGGGACAGTTACCTATTCCAACACACAGATATGCTTCCTTCATGAGGGCGCCCAGAAAAGGAGTGTTTCCGATTAGAGAGCTGTTCCCCTCCCACGGAGGTGCCCAAGCGCGTGACCTCCTCACCATTGTAAGGAAGTGTTTACTGTGCGATACCCAACCGTCAATAACAGGATGATGTCTCAATGCTCATGGAGGTGAATAACTGAATTGTGAGTTGGTTAACTCATGGGTAACGTACGAGTTTATCTGTATCTCCGTCAGAGCATCCTGACCCATCGGCCGGTAGTTGTCAGCCAGCCACGATCACGTTTTTTGACGTATCTAATTACCATGTCTAAGCGTAACACACTACTCATGAGGCTGCTAAACACCACTGGTTTCACCCTTCCTGGAGGCCAACAGATGGGTGCATTCCCCCAGTTCCGGTCGATGTCTTGTTCTACTTGAACCGAATATGGACGGAATTCGCCAAATACTATCGTTTGCATACTCACTTGGTTTTGACGGGATACTCAACTGAATCTACCTGGATCTCTCGTTTATAATGGAAGAAGACCTCATCCAAGTACTCTTTCATCTTAATTATGTGACGCCATTCCAATGCAGGAGACATCAGTAGTCTATGTCCGCTCAAACTTGCATTTGTAAACGTCAGTTGGTCAATCTTTTCGCTGGGTTTCAGATTTCGCAGAACACAACTTTATGCTTATCTTCTACATCGGCTTGGTGATCGCGAAAAAACTAAAGCAGATCCTCCTTTCGACGGTCGAGTAAGACGGTACACTCTAACGAGTTCCGGTGCACAACACACAACAAAGACTAGACTCGGGGGATTCTAGTACCAGAGAGGATCAGAATACAACAGAAATGTTGCCCGTAAGTGGTTTTGAGATTCGTAGCATCTATGCTCACGTCACTCCCGTCTGAACAGTCCCCTCCCTGTCCTGGCACGATCAGTATGGGGAGTGCACATAATGTGGGGGGGGGGGAAGAACTGGACTCGACTTTCGTCTTTATAAGAGTTTATCAGCAGTGTATATCCTTGGTCATGCCTAGAGTTTAAACTTCGGACATCTGACCTCCGAGTGGAACGTGTTAGCAGTGCTCCAACACAAGCTCGGCGCATCTGAACTATCATGTTTGAACAGCCGAATGTGTTCAAGCTTGAGCGAGGTGATCACTTCGAGAGTGATATGAACGTGAATTCTACGCATCCGGAAACCTCCAACAACTGATCGAGGCCTGTCCTGCAGGTTCCAAGCGTTCGTGACGCTACTGGAATGGACAGTCCTGATAGGCTGACCAGCCCATCGATACAACCAGGACAGTTACTGGGTCAAGCTGCCGGACAAACAAATCACATCGCTCAAGCAAGAATATATTCACCCATTCAGACGCGACAGTCCAGAGTAGAAGTAACGTATCGGATGCCAGGCACGGCCGAGGTTATGCACTGCTGATAAGCTCTCGTGAAGGTGAAACTCGAACCACCGGTGTGTGCCGACCGTAGAATGTGTTCGATCGATATCTGTCAGAAAAGTGCGGTTAACTTCCGTGACAATAGGGCTGGAATCGTGTGCCCTCAAGATACTGGGATTTTTGGAAAATCACGTTTTCGGCCAGCTATTCCGGGGAGGGGGACAGAAAACGGTCAGAAGAGCTTAGGTTTATTTGCTCCCCTGGAGGTTGTATTGAATCTTAAGAGCTTAGAACTACTGTTTCCCGATTCAGACAATGAATCGCTTTTCGCAATATATTTTAAGCGAGGCCTTCCAAGTGAGACCAAAACGTTATTACGTTTGCTTTTTTGACGATCTATTGCCAGCTGTTTTTCTCCTGTAGACTGTTCATCGCAAGTTCAGTGAATGTGACAACTGGACGCCAGGTGCCCCTGATATCCTACTTATCGCAAGTTCACTGAATGTGACAACTGGATGCCAGCTGCCCCTGACATCCTACTTGCTTCGATCGCATCCATGATTCACTGTGTTCGGGTCGTGGATCTTCATCAGACTAATATCGGCTCAAACTATCGTAATTTTTCTACAGGATATGCGAAACTCATTCACATCAACCGGTATAATCTTCCATTATAGCGAATCTCGCGGTCAATAATCCCAGTTTGAGGCTTGCGAATTCAAACAGAGTACAATCATCCCAATCGGATGTAATTTGCAGAAAAAATGTACCATGTGTATCTGCCATCCGGTTGACACTGGTGGAAAATGTATTCGGAACTCCGTAAAAGCTACAAAAAATTCCTTCTGTAATAAATAAAAGCCGTTTACAGGTGACAAGGAGAACCCACTGTCAAGGAGTTTTCCGATGCAGTTTCCCGGTGATTTGTCTAGATGTATTCCGAAGAACATAAGACAGTCGGAGCGTCCTAAAGAGCTACAAAGCCAAACAGTTTGGGAGAAGGTCAAAATTTCAGTTCGATGATAACTCGGAAGTGGTAGCTTATGAGTTGGAGTTGGGTGGGATGCGTGAAAATTGGAAGGTGGAACTGGGCACCAAGAGCTTGGTCGACTAAGTATACGGAACTTGTGATACAAAAAAAGGTGTCTGAGGCGATACGAGGGACTTTCGAGATAAGAGCAAGGAATTCTACTTGTACCGATAAGAATTGGCTGTACGAGACCACCCGTACAGAGGTAGCTGAAAACAGAATGAAGCATAAAGAGCCGCGGCGAAGATTCGCAACAATTCCGAGGAGCTGAATTTGCCTTCAATAGTGGAACTTTATGGAACACTTTCGAAAATTCAGTGTTCAAAATGTTTGTATCCGGTCTTCAGAATCACGTAGGATGACAGAAAGCTGGAATGAATTTTGAGGTGCGCTACCGAAGGCAAACGCATAGAGAGTCAACACACAACCAATGGGAAGGGCTTTTTTAGATGGTTCATTGAAAAGCGGAAAATAACTTGTAGAATGTCACAAACGAGCCATTCAGTTGAGTCTCTCGTGAAAACCAAATTGATTTGCAAATGAGTTTTTTTATTTATTTGGGTTCAAGTAGAACATAAGGTTGACGGAAACTCGGGGACTGCGCCCACTAGGTGAGCCCCAAGAAGGGCGAAACCGGTCGTGGGCTGTCGAAGAGCTTTCAGCAACGTTGTGAGTAGTTTCCTTTAAGAAAAAAACTTACTTTTACAAAGAGACCAGCTCATTGTGTATTGTGTTGCTTTTCGCAGATCTTGGATTATCTGCCATACTTGACTGGGTCGTGTGATGATTGCTCAAATGTACTGCGATCCACGTTGCATGCATGCATCGACAACCTGTCCCAGTTGAGTAGAAACAAAGTCAAAGCCCTTTTTACAATCTTGATGAAGGCGCGTTACTGGACAGCCCACGTCCTTCAACTACGGGTTGTCTTAGTCTGACGGTCCCCCAAAAGACGGGACAAAGAGACTGTGTGAGTGGTGTTCACTCATGAGGCGGAAGGAGGCATACGAGGTCTGACCAGCCATCCGAAAACAGGAAAACACAAGTAGGATAACACAAAGGAACAAGAAGCTCCTAAGGAGAAAAAATCAGTGAGGTTTTGGTTGATGGCACACATCGGGAACTGAGCTATCAGAGTTCATCGATTTTCTCGATGCGTGTCCGAGGTTTGAAGTGGCCAGAATCCGGTCAGTAAGGATTGAAAAAGTGCATGTAAAAGTTAGATGGCAAGAAACGTATAAGAACAAAGTAAGAAGTAGTTGTGCAGAGCTTATTGGGGAAATCTTCGGTCTATCCGTCTGTATTATCATGATTTTTTGACGTACACCACATTCAGCCACTTCTGTCATTACACACTATGGAAGAGTACTGACATGCTAATCGTTCAAGGTGAAGCGCAGCAACAAATGTCGTTCAACAAAAAATCTAGCCATGTTGTTGAATATATTTAGCTTAAGCTGTTGAAATCTGTTGACCGAGCTTGGTGGTTTGATTTTAAACATTCCATCACCAATCAAAGTGACATTGTCAGTGCACTCGTGCACGTACTTCTTCACAGATTACTCACTTGACCATTCCCTTCACTCACAACTGTCTCTACTCGATCGCATTTGTATTTATCGATCGGACTAAGGCTGTCATCTTAGCGTTACTGTTTTGTGTGCACTACTTAAATGTAACATGATATTCGTAAATATACACTCATTTGCAAACTAATTTGTTTTTTCGAGAGACTCACCTGCAACCCAGCTGAATTTCTCGTTTGTGATGTTCTCAGGCAAGTGACTGTGCTGCACCAGGCCGCCTCATGTTTCAATCGCTACGATATTCGAGATATCACGATACATGTATATCTTTACAATGTACTACTGATATGGTCGCTGTCGATGGATTTTCAGCAACCTTATGAGTAGTACATTATAAAGGTAACATGATATTGCTCACCTGTGATGTACTAAGTTTGGTCACGAAAGACACAAGTTAGGCTTGATTCAAGGAGCAACAATTTGAGTCTTTTGGTGTAATGTATTTCTTAAGCCGTGTGTTTTACTCCCATAGATATCAAACATGGATCGATTTGGGCTTCAACGAAGGATCTCCCTTAATCTCACCGTGATTGTGTCCTAATTAGGACCTGCGTTGTAGCCATGTGGGACTAGTCACAAGCAGGCTCTAATCAGCTTCGGCCTACCCGTGATCACAACTCAGTCCGATGATTTGCACCATGGACTTCACCCATCTAGGCGGATGAACAGGGGAAGTTCAAACTTTCGGGTAATCCAAATGGATCATCATCATCATCGACAGCATGACATCAGTGTTCAACACCGATGCTTCACTGCCGTACAACCATGACTTATTTGAAAGCCTTATTGTAAAGAAAAGAATAAAGGTGGATGGGGGAGGGACTTAGTGCTAGCTTAACACAATCATTCCGAGGTGCCTACACCTCCAGACATTCACTCAGGCAATCTGGACAGAAACTGACAACAAGAACGCCACTGACATCGGTTGGCAGCCATATCTTGTAGTGTCTCCAACCAGGCACAGTGAGGATCACGCGTTCCCCATCCTGGAAGGCGAGTAGCACCGACAGCACCCAAACGTTTCGTGATCTCCTTCATACTCCTCTGCCAAGTCAAGGGCTGTCCAGCTCTCTGTTTACGCCACTCTGAGTTCGGCATAGAAAACAGCACTCTTTTCGGCAAACGATGGTTCGCATACACAGCACATGTCCCAATCAACGCAGCTTCTGGTGCTGGACACATTCTTCAATGGAAGTACCCGTTGCGCAACCGAAAACGCGCTTTCTAACTGCCTCATTACGGATTCACCGACACCAACCCACATGAGCTATGGTTCTGAGACAATGATTGTCCAACACCTGAAGACATCTCAGTTCCGCCGCTCGAACAGGTCATGTCTCACAGCCACACAACAAAGCAACCCATACTGTAGCTTGATACGCACATCCCTTGAGATTCAGGGCTAAGCCATTCTGACGCCATAGGTGTTTCAACTTAGCAAACACGGCCCGAGCCTTGCAGATTCGTGGACTCACCACTTGGGTCATCTCTCCCCACGTTCCGCTGTAGCGCCAATTCGGTACCTAGTTGCCATCCCACCCAAAGGAAACACGAGGGCTTGGGTACTCTCAGGTTGTCAAAGCCTAGACAGGGGAA
This sequence comes from Opisthorchis viverrini, assembly GCF_000715545.1. Classification (NCBI taxonomy): domain Eukaryota; kingdom Metazoa; phylum Platyhelminthes; class Trematoda; order Opisthorchiida; family Opisthorchiidae; genus Opisthorchis; species Opisthorchis viverrini. The sequence continues at coordinate 888,938 of NW_008751705.1, read as the reverse complement.
GTCCGGAGGCAGAGGTCGGGTTCGAACCACGGACCTTCCGGTCAGTAAATTCGCGCTCTAACCACTTGAGCCATCTCGCCCCACCCCAACTGAATGCTAATCGGCACTGAATTCAAAGCTTAGCTCTTCTTAATGAATCCAGGAACCTAGCAGGGAAAAAACCGACATCTATGCATTGTACCAGCACCCTGTCTTAAGACAAAGCGATGCCGTGGCATTCTCGCTCAGCCTCCCCCTGTCATCTTAATTTCCGTAATGAAACAACCCTTGTTGATGACATGGTTACATCCTTTAAATTAACTGTTAGCACGAAGGAACTGCTCCGCCCTTTTACCTTAACCCACTCAGAAATCCAAGTCAGTGGCCTCTTTCAGTGTGTTGACGTTGCATTAACTTGGAGACGGAAGGGTGCCCTCCAGGGACGGATAGCACGAAGGAACTGCTCCGCCCTTTTACCTCAGCCCACTCAGAAATCCAAGTCAGTGGCCCGTTGCAGTACGTGAAATTCCACAACTTTGCCGAGATGAAGTATACTGAAACCTACATAGGTGTCTATCACACAAGGATCATAACAATGGCTGAAATATCACACGTGAAAACAAGGTGAATCCTATTTCTTGAACCGCGAAATAAAACAAGTACCCAGAAAAACGGTACTCATCACTCAAAAACTGACCCTCCCAAAGGAGAATGTTTTGCGCCTAGCAGTTGAAGCATATTTTCAGTATTGATTGCTTTTTGAGCGCCACCATCCAGGTGCAGTCCACAAACCTTCCTCGAATATGTGTTGTTCCGTCTGCGGATGTGATGCAAACTGTGTGAATCGTATGACGTGACGTCTGTCTCAGAAAATGACCAAGCATCTGTCACCGCGCCCACAACATTGTATCTTTGCGACCATTTTCACACACATGTACTCCCTCCGGCTGTTCTTCGTCCATACTATGTGCATTTGAAATTCTCGTTTCAAGCCAGTTGAGCAGTGATCACGTGTCACACTTCCACTTTCTTCTGGTTGCCATAACAGGGCTTAATTGAGTGCACTGTAGCGAAATAACTGTGTGTGTGAGAGCTAACCGGAGGGGCTTTGCTTTAGTTTCGTTTTAACTTGTAAGGAACCAATACTGTTCCTGGGGTGTCCGGTTCCGTACTATTCTCGTGAGTTCTGGAGACTTTTTTGTCAGGTTATCCGCAGACTGATGGAACAGAGGACTATAAGTCCTTGTGGTGGGGACCGATGACACTTTCTATGAACCGAACCATCGTCAGTCTCAGATGAGAGCGCGAAATAAAAGACGCGAGAGATCTGTCCGTTATCTGAACTCTCGATTTTTTGAAACAAGTTCCGAAAGGGAGAACGAGGACAAGGATTCTGTGGTTGTCCATACTTGAACAGGAGCAGTCCGGATGCAGGACCTTCTGGTCAGTAAATTCGCGCCTTGACCACTGAATGAGCTGTCGTGATTAGAATTGAGACACGATACGGGATACATAGGTTTTCTTACACAACGGCTCGCAAGACTCTACTCCTACTGTAAAATCAGGGTCAGCTGTTATGTGGTGACGCGAACGGCGTTTGCGTTGACGTACAGTAAGAGACTGGTGAGAAGCCCAGTGGTGTGTAAGATACGATCAAATTATCCGAATTTTTTGGCCACCATCAGTTATGGGTTGTTTACTGAGGACGGATAGAGTCCCTTAAAGAGGGTTTTTAGTAAATTGAAGCTATCAGATATTCGGGAGAAACGTCACCTAGACCGAGCATAAGGCAAAACACAACGTATCAACAGTTCGGGCTTCAAACAATTAGCATCTTACTTGAGAAATCGATACACGTATTCGTGTTTCTGAACCTTATCGAGTCACGTGCGTTGGAGATGAATGCGTTCATTGTTGTCTGGTATTCGAAAGTGTACCTAGAAAAATATTAGGAAAGGGTGTGTGTGGAATGACACGCCATTAATTCCTGGGAGAGGACTGAATACACATCGTTCCCGTCGGTTACGTTCATTAGGTAGAAGACCACAGGGCTGATCATTTTAGGTTCATCTCGTCTTGACAGCTCTCAGGAGACTGTGCCTCGCTTGTTTTTTTTCAGCACAGAGAACCATCTGCCTAAGACTTCTAAGATATTGTCTGCTTTTCTGTGCGCCAGGTCCTTCGATGATATAAAATAGGTTTTTTAATTCGTAATGCACTACTCAGAAGGTTGCTGAAAACTCCTCGATAGCCCTCGACCGGTTTCACCCTTCTTGGGGCTCATCAAGTAGGTGCAGTCCCCGAGTTTCCGTTAATCAAATCGCACGAGATTAGCGTACATACACTCATTTGCAAACTAATTTGGTTTTTCGAGAGACTCACCTGGAACCCAGCTGAATCTCTCGGTTTTGATGTTTTCAGGATGTCTAAGTTTTTACTTATTAGCCGACTGCAGAGGCGTTATTTTGCGATGTGCATTTTGAGACTTCTATCTATGCTAACCTAACCCGTAGGCTTGTTTTTATAAGATATTGGAAAAAAACATTTTGTTGGCTTGTCAAAATAAGTCGGCTCCCCTGACTTGATCTGTCCACTCTACTCGAGGGGTTTTGCCCATCTCTTTCAAGCGTGTAAATTATCCAGGTTCCATTATTATACTATGGTGAGAAAAGTGTAAGAAACCAATATAATGCATTTTCTATTCCTGAATTTTCTGGTTCACTTAGAGGTGTTTCACAAGGTAGCCGAAGATTATACTCTGTTTCGTGGCCAGTCCAAGGAGCGCGCTAGTAAGTTTTTGGCACCGTGAACAGCGTGCTGCATTGTATCCCACAAATGTTCAGCCGAAACGTTTTCGGTTTTTATCGAACCTCTGATACATGCTGATAAACAACAAATGTTTATACATATTTATGTATGATCCAAAGCGACATGTCACTGAACTAGCGGAGTCAGCTAGCGATTTCCGCCCTGAAATTCAGAAATGAAGCGTCCACGGACCCTGGTGAACTGTAACCCTCGAAAAAAACATTCAAGATAGGCCGGAGAGATCGTTTTATTCATTCCGATGGGTGCTTCGATGATGTCGACACGATAAACGAAACGGTGTTTTTGTTTTCATTAAGCAAACTACTCGCAAGGTTGCTGAAAACTCTTCGACAACCCACGACCAGTTTCGCCCTTCCTGGGGCTCATCAGGTAGGCGCATTCCCCTAGTTTTCGTCAACCTTATGTTCTACTTAACCCAAACTGGAATGATTTTGAGAAATACACTCATTTGCAAATTACTTGTTTTTGTGTGTGTGTGTGAACAAAATGCTGCGTGTAGTTTTGTCGACATATTAAAGCCTAGAAAAGTGAAAACTACCTTATCAGTTGATGGCTATCGGAAAGTCGCAACAGACTCATCGCACGTGTCATAAAAGTGGTAATTTTCCTTCACAGTCACGTACAACATCCAGTAATATCAAGCTGATTGAAACTGTGTTTCCAAGATCCAGTTTTTTCCACGATGTGACCGTTGATGGATTGATGCGGTGCTTCTAAGCCGACTTAATGAAGCGTAGATAAATCTCTAGTTTAACTGACAAACTGCGAAATCTGCAGTTGTTCAATAATCCTATGCTACAAAACGGCTTTGTCTTTTAACAAGAGCCGTCACGAGACCAAGTGGTATTGATCGATATTTTATATGAACTACTTCGTTTGGGTGAAAGTGCCTGTGATATCTCAAGTCAGAACTGCTGTTGGTTTCAGAATAGCCGCATCTCCTGTATTATATAGAGTTAAAGAATGCTCATATGATTCTAGGTGTGAGTTCTTGCAAACCGCTCTGTGATTTCACGTACCCTAGGGCAGTTTTGTTTTCACAGTATGATTTTAGACGCCTACATAGCGCGAAAATCACAGGATCTCATTTATCGCGCAGTTGCCGTCAGTTGGACTTCGGTTGCAAGTGGGTTTACGCTGTGCAGGGATTTGAGCAAAAAGAATAATCCATGATGTCGACGTTTCTTCCTTTTGCGTTCTCTGTTTTTCATCAGTCATCCTGATATGGTTAAAATTCGAGGACGTAAGCTCCGGACAGTGTAGCTTGTAAGTCCATTGGGGAATTGAGGCCTGACAACCACGCCAAGTTGGCAGCTTTTGGTGTAGATTTATTATGGTAGTCGAACAATACACTTATACGCTGGTTTCCTTAGGTGGGTCAATACTACCCGAACCGTCCAAGATATTACTTTACTGTTCTCTGCCATTCCGACCCGGAAACCGGTTCTCAAAGAAAACCGAAACTTTTCTCGGCCAGGCGACAACACAATACAGCTTTAAAATTGAGTCACGTGATACTTTCCTCTAAAGATTATAAGGCTTGCTACCGGTTCTACTCCCTTTGAAATCATCACCATCATCATTTTCATCACCATCATCACCGTGAACTATGTTCGGGCCTTTTGAAAAAAAGCCAGCTGAAGAGAAAACGCTAACATTGCCAAACGTTGCCTCCATATGAATGGAAATTCGCGATTTATTTCCTGAGTAGACGTGGTATCGATCGAGGCTGTAGAACTAATCCAGCCAAGCAAATTTTCAAGCAACCGCCTACCTGGTATTGCCAAGCAACACCAAACCAAATCGATGTGATCAATGGCTGACGTTTGCGAGAGATTGCGAAGCAGTTTGGCACGAGTTTCATTTAGGAAAATTTCGTAATCGATTGATCAAAATGAATGAGGCATTTCAAATGGAAGCATTCTCTGTTTGAAGGGGAATTTTGCCCAAAAATCGAAATTTTGCTAGACAGTAGCTAATGAGTATTTCCCGGCAGCATTTGGTTAGATGGTCATCGACTTGTGTTTCGTGCTTTTGTGAATTAGTAACCTGTGTCTTGTGTTTTGCTTGTGCCTCATGTTCTTACCCCGTGAAGTTGATTGCAAGCGCGTTTTTTTTACAAAAGAAAGTTTTTTTCGTTTGGAAATCTGGTAAACTGCACCCTCGATAGATGAACTGACACACTGCATCGGTTGCGCTGACTTGGCCAAGTGCTGCGTACGCCAGTCGACCGAGTTCCTTGAAGGGATCCCTTCGCACAACCACGTGAAGAGTGGACGAGAGCCTGAGGCGGTCAAACAATGACTTGGCAGCGAAGTATAAAAGCAATTACCAGCAAACTCAGCTGCGCTGGTCATTGCCGTCTTCCGTGACGGGCCACATCAACGGTAAGAGACATTGTCAGACGGCCCGGTCGCGTCCTCAGTGGAGCTCGTGCACCCAAACTATTGCATCTAATGCATAGCTCCCTTCCCAATCCCCCCACCTAACTGTCCACTGATAGTGCTGTATTTACGCACTAATTTATCAGCCCCCGCCTCCAATGCGCAACTAACTACCCCACCTCCTCGAATCATCGGTGAACGAAACTGTGGCAACTACAACCATTGGACGACAATTACGCGGTTATCACAGTTGACAATGATGATGATGATGATGATGATGATGATGATGATGGTGATGATGATGATGATGATGATGATGATGATGATGATGATGATGATGATGATGATGATGATGATGAAACTGCACCCGCGCACCTCCTTTAGCTGGTGGATCGAATAGTCCAGGGGATGGAGCAATAAGCCCGCGAGTGATAAAAACCATGCCGCTCCTTTCGAAGCGCAAGAAAAAAAGCGTGACTGCATTTCATTTTGTAACTCGTCTTCACGTTTGCCTTCAAACAGGTGTGTTTTAGAGATACAGAGTTATTCTGGTGATTTTAAATGGGTTCGCTGCTAATCTGCTCGTCGAACTGCGCAGATTGCCTTCAGATGTTTCTTCAACAATCGTGCAGACATCATCGGCAGACGGTTGGTGATGCGCGTTGATTGATGCAAATACTAGCGACGAAACGTCTGCAAACCAACTGCCAAACTCAACGAACAGATCAACAGCACCGAAGCTACCAATATTTCGATATGTTGCCGGATTTAATTTGTCTTCATTTGAGGCTCTGACCAGGTCAACTGCTTGGTCTGCATGAACAACAGACAACAGACCCTTCAACGACTTCCGGATGGTAGTCTTCCCTGAGTCACACCCGTCAGGAGGCAGCGCTCAACAGGACCGGGCTTTTAAAATACCACCACAGCGGCCACTGAACCAAACATGTAAGATGACTCATCATCATCCGTCGGTTGTATCTTCACTGGAGGCTTCGAATTTTTGGCTGATGTGATCGTGAGCAGTATCTGGTTGCTTCGAATGCACGAACCGTCTCCGTAAAGTGCGTATCTCACGCGAATGTCCTGAACAGGTAGAAAGTTCATCGACCTGCAGCAGACTGTTTAGCACGCACACAAGTCTAAAACCATGGCAACTGGCTACCACAGAGTGAGATTACTGGCGTGGCCTAATTGAGAACCATGTCTGCTCATTATGTCACGTTCCGAATTTGCACCTGTATTATCGCACAACCGTTTTCAATTCGCTTCCTACAAATCGATCATTGGTTAAGGACGTTTTCTTTTACCTGTCAATAGCGATAAACACCATCAATGATTCGCATCCCCTACCATTTGTTGAGGGTACACGTTGTCAATACGACACACGCCTGTTTGCCCTAAAATGGTACAGTCAAACACTTGGAATACTAAGTAACCTATCAGAGCTCACAAAAAAACGGACTTTTTTTGTAGACCCGAAAAGGTGGCCTCAGTTTGTGTGTCTGCATGACCACGTCAGTAGCTGAAGCTTCAACAACAAATACTCATATCCCAAGCTGGCAACACAGTCCAAAATAAAGTGAATATTTAAAAAACGAACCGCGAAAGTAGGTCACACTACTTATTTAATACGGGGTCCTAGAGACTGGGAAGAACCTCCAATAAGTTTACATATAAACAGTAATAGATTCCATGCAAACAAAGTTATCATATTTTTTGAAGTATGTGTGACCTACGGCGCACTACAGATGGTAGAAAGTGTAGTCCGCAAAACCTGACCGGATTAAGGGTGACCAGTGACTTCCATATAGGGACTTTCCGCTCCTAAGTCATCAGTGTGTTACGAGAGTTCATCAGGGCTACGAAATTCTGGTTAAATATATTTGAAGATTTCAGTATAAATGATGCACCGTTGAAATGTCATCCTACAACGCCGTGGGAAACAAAACGACTTGACATTTAGTACCATATCAAGCAAGCGTCAGTCCCTTTGTCCAACTTGTTCTTCACCGTATAATCAAAGAGTGGCGGACCCCTTCGAAGTATATACTGTTGACCTGTTCAAGTGAATCACCTGTTTAACAAAAACGCAGTCTTGCAAGTTTCGATCCCATTACTGTCGTGCCAAGTTACACCACCAAAAGACAAATTCAATTCCGGCCTAAATGAATAAGAGGTGGGGAGCACATCTTGCATTAATTGCGCCAAGTCCGCGTAAGCAATCACGTTTCGGAGTGGTATCACTGATAATACGCCAACAGCAGATTCTGTACCGACGGAAGTAGTTTAAAACTTTGTTTTGACAGAAGAAACTTGCCAGATCCATACAACTTTAGATATTCTCTCAAATCCACAATTAAATACCATAGCTTTTGATGCAAATTAACCAAAAAATGCATGGTTTCGCTCGAAGCATGTGAACAATGCTGATTAGACAAATATAGCCTAAGTGAACAGTTTATCGCTCCCAATATTCGAAAGAGGAGAAGCGTACAAGCCAACCCACATATGGATGGGAGTAACTCGGTAATAGCGTAAAAGTAAACTGCCATTTTTGAATCTTCGGATACTTCTTAAGCTAAGATGCATTCGTGTCAGCAACAAAAAAGACATTCCTACTTTAGCGAATATACACTCATTGCAAACTAGCAAACTAATTTGGTTTTTCGAGAGACTCACAAACGAGAGATTCAGCTGGGTTCCAGGTGAGTCTCTCGAAAGAACCAAATTAGTTTGCAAATGAGTGTATATTCGCTAATTTCGTGCAATTTGGTTTCAAGTAGAGCATAAGGTTGACGGAAACTTGGGGAATGCACCTACCTGATGAGCCCCAAGAAGGGCAAAACCGGTCGTGTGCTGTTGACGGATCTTCAGCAACTTTGTGAGTAGTACATTACAAAGATATACATTCCTTCTTTCTTCGCTAGTTCATCTCAGCCGGACATCCAGTCATATGACTGGACTCAAATATATGCGTCAGTCGTGTGAAGCAATCGATACTATCCCTTGCAGACTCCCTAGTTCAAGGGGACTTACATCTAGGATGAACGGAATTAGACGAGGCAGCGTATCTACCAGATCAATGAGGACAGGACGAGCAATGTGCCTGGTCGGGAGTCTGTCACGAAATGTTGGCATGACCTTCAGAAAGCAACGAGACTTTCAGAATTCTGGCTGCGTGAACTCAACTGCAACTTTGACTGGAAAGAATAGTGTGCTATCAACACCGGTCCCGCGTGACCGCATCGATATGACTGTGAACTATCAGTTCGAAGACTAAAGTTTTAATCCCGCAAAAAACCTTCAACTGGGTGCTTGCTCTAGTTCTAATAACCTGCACACAGTTCGTCGCAGCTACCAGACATAAAAATCCTTCGAACATCCATAGACGTGACAATGCTTACAAATAGTTGTGTTAAGGAGGGGGACCCAAATGTTTGATCCTATGCGATGATGTACCCAGGGGTAATCCATAACTGCAAGTGACCAGTCAAATTACTACACATGTTCTGGACTGTTGGGTTTCTAACGGTGCTACATCGGGTTCCCCTTTGTACGGCCGTAATACAGTTCAGCCAGTATATTAGCGCAAACCCACAGTTCATCTTGCCAATTTGTTTACTTGCTTACATCTGTGATGCGTTTTATCTGTAGTTAATCGGTATCGTACTGTAAAACACAAAAATCCAAGTAATTTATCCTATCGTATTACATTACATATATATTGCCTTAAAGCCAAACCTAACAGTGAACAGTAGTGGCTTTTCGTTTCAGAAGGGTTTGGTAAACAATCGGTGGATTTATTGCTGGGCAACGTTTCGCTTTTGACACGAAAGCTTCGTCAGGCCAAGTGAGTAAGTAAGTAGGTTGATTGGGTTTCCATATGACTAGTGACTTGATCAGTGCTGGGTGTTGAGTCTGATGTTCCTGTTTGTTGATTAGTGGGGATAATTAAGATTTACGATAGACTGGTTAGTGGGGTGGTTCGTCTTTATGATGAACCCGGATTTTTCCGTCCTTGCTTCTTCAGTCTAGGACACCTTAATGGAAAATTCCTCTTGGGGTCGTTCACAGATTTCGTTCACCTGTGCTCGTCCAATGGTGCTGGGACAATGGTTTGAGGCTGAGTGTGGGGTGGTTAACTGGATCTAACTCTACTTGA
>NW_008751705.1:862839-879364 GCF_000715545.1 Opisthorchis viverrini | reverse complement strand
GACCGCTCTCCACACGTTTGCAAGTTCTACCCCCTCTATTCTATCCACACTCGGATGCTTGGCGATTTCCACCGCCTCGGCCACCAGTCGCTGTGGTGTGAATCTTAGACCCCGTCTCAGGATGTCCACATTTACTAAATCTATCCTATGCCCAGTGTCTAGTGCATGCCCTGCCATTGCTGAATCTTTGACTAACGCCTGGTATTCCTCTGCGTTTCTCGGTGGTCTGTTAATGGAACGCTTATGCTCACCGATTCTGGTATGCAATTCCCTGGCTGTCTGACCTATATACACCTTCGTACAGTCGTTACCTTTTATCTTGTATACACAGTTCCTAGTCCTATCAACCGGAAGGCGATCCTTCAAATGCACCAACACCGAGCGTAAAGTTTTCCCCTTCTGGAAAGCTACTCTAATGTTAGCCGTATTCAGTACCCTTTTAATGACTTCAGATGTCCCTGCTTTGTATGGAATGACCGCTGTTCCGATCCACTCCTTGTTGGGCCTTGGTTGCCGCTTAATTAGACCCACTGGGTATCCGCTATCTTGAAGTCGCTTTTTTACCTCAAGTTGTGCTGCTCTTTGGTCCACCTCCTCCGTACACAGTGCTCTCACTCTCCTAAACATCGCTGAGACTATGCTAGCACATACTGCTTTTGGATGTGCAGAGTAGTTTAAGACCGCACCGCTATCTGTTGATTTCCGGTATACAGTGGTTTTTAATTTCCCACCACTCTTGTGTGTCATGCAGTCAAGGAAAGCTAGTATACCCGATGTGGATTCTAGCTCCATGCTAAACTTAATGTGAGGGTCCAATGTGCTCAGATGTTGAAAGAATTCGTTCACTTTATCCAGCTTTATCACTACGAACGTGTCATCTACGTAACGCCAGAATACCCTTGGTGGACATTCAAATCCGTTTAGAGCTTTCTGTTCGAAGTCTTCTATGTACATGTTGGCCAAATTCGGGGATATTGGTGATCCCATCGCTAGACCTTGTTCTTGAGAGTATATAATTGAGTCAAAAGCAAATTGACTGAGGTTTAAGCATACCTTTATGCCTTCAACTATCTCGTCTACGGACAGTTGTGTTCTTTCTTGCAGCGTTGTGTCTGTCAGTAAAAGTCTTCTCGCTACTTCCACAACGTCCGCTTTAGGGACGTTGGTATACATTGAGTTGATGTCAAAGCTAGCCAGGACTTCATCTGGCCACTTTTTTAGCAAAGTCATACGAATCTTGAATGTGTGGGTGACTTGCCGGCAAGTGGTTTAAGGATACCTGCTAGATATCTGGTCGGCTCACGTGGTGGTGAACCTATGCCATCCACTATTGGTTTTATGGGGACACATTCCTTGTGAATTTTCGGTAACCCGTAAAGTCGTGGTTCGATTGCACTCTTTGGGTACAATCGATACCACTTGCCTTGCCCCAGATGGCTTATCACAGATCTTAGGCACCTCCCAAATTCAACTTTACTCTTACTCATAATTGACGTGATCGTTCCGTTACTAATTTGTCGGTAAGGACCATCAGCTATGTGTTATCTAACTTTCTGAAGACAGTCACTCTTATTCATGACGACCGTGGCCTTACCTTTATCTGCCTTTGTAATCCACCGATTGTTTACCAAATCCCTCTGAAACGATGACTTCCCAATCGGTCCCAAACATTTTCCAGTTGATTGAAAAGTGGCTTCTCTTGACCGTCCTTACACAGACCGAGCTGATTGCTGGTCATCATGAGTTATCCATACGTATGTGGCTCAGATACGTGTTCTGAATGGTGTGAACCACCAGACAACGCCTCGCATGCTCTCCAAGTACAGATGATAACTTGTGGATCATTACTTGAGCATACTGACTGTTTACAGAGTTTTTTCTTCCGTTCTCCCTCCCTCAAATTTGCACTAGGTACAAGATATTGAGCACATGCAGCTGAACGTGACATTACCTGTTGTGAGCGGAAACTCAGTGGTGTAGTTCGACATGGGTGGGAAAGGGGGGAAGGGGACACCAACACACCATGCACTGGCTGAACTAAGCGTTATTTGAGTGCTGCGTTTTGTTCACGTGCTTAGTAACTTCTCGTGCTATAGAAATTTGAGAATTTCGAAACCAGCCTTCGTATTTCTCATTATTTGGACAGTAATTTGGGCCCTAACCGGACCCAAATTAAGGCGCCCGAGTCATCATGGTGAGATGGCAAAATCCTGTTGAAGACGTATTAGGGAAGCTTGAGGTAGTAGAACGTATCAGTTTCTGCCACGTTGATTATTTATAAACAAACTTTAGAAGAAGATTCAAGACGCATAATCTCGATGCCCACCAGTGGTGTCTCTCTAAGAATGTTTATGTTTGAAGATACTTCATATGCTTGGTGTGCTTTTCGAAAGTTCAAAGGTTTTGCTCTAAATTCGAGTTATTTGCGGTTCCCAGTCTTCCAATAACAACAAGGTGGATATTACGAGGATTTTCCTGACGATATGAACAAAAAATACTCAGACACTATTTAACAAACAATCACGTAGGCGACTAGGATACGGCTATATACATATGAAGTTGAAACATGTGTTTGGCTTTTCTAAGCTAACTGAAAGACTTGGATCATATCAGCGCAGTTCCCTCATTACAAATCAGTTTTCTGTAAGCTTTTTCATTGTGCCCTTTAACCCCACTGTTCTGGTTCATCTAACGAGTTAACCCAAAGTGCAGCTACGTAGTCAACCTCGCAGAAAATGATATGCCCGAAGTTATCATATCTTAGCACTACTGCTGAAATGTGTCGGCAAATCATGTTGAAGCACTCTTCTCAACAAGTAGTGTCTTCCTGGATTGCCTGTTTTTGATAGAAGGTCATCGAATGTTGGCTGGAATTATAGCAATTTCGCATCTGTGGAAAGATTGGTCATTAACCAGTCAGGAAACTGAATTTTATTCTCGACAGTACATTAAGAATATTACTAGATATCCTTTGAATCTCTAACGCGTTTGTCACGGAAAGTCAGGTTTCGTAGTCCTTCACAGAATTTAGGCCCGAATGCATCGCAGCTGTATGTAGCACATTTCTTTGAAAAACAGCAAAAACCCGTTCGAATCCAAATAATGTACAAACTTATGAGTAGTATACAACAGGTGACTGAATAACCGCTACTGCTACTATTATCTGATGACTACTGTAGTATCTCTGGCTGCAGTTACGGAGCACAACGATGAAAGCTTTCCATGACTAAGGAGGTGAATACAGCCTGATCAAACTAGCTGACCGCTACTTCGAGATAGTGAGAGCTTGTTTTCCTGTCGCAGTATATGAGTAGGGGCCCAAATTGTCATTTCCTTTCTATCAAAGGACCAATTAATCAGTGTTTTTCTACGCACAGTAATAGACTACGGCTGTTGCGTATTTAGAACAAGCTAGTGGTCGTAACTTTAACTGGATGAAGTAGCTAACTCCATTAACCGAAATACCAGGATGATATCTTTCCTCTTACCCCCGGTCAATACTACAATGACCTATTCAGTACTCATCATCTTCTTACTGTTTCCAATGCCACCTTACCGAAGAAATCTAGGTAAAGTATCTAGATACGATCCTACCATGTGGCCTTACTCGGCCTTCTACATTCAAGGAGTCTTTTTTACATTTTCACGTCCAGCTTATTATGCAACGAGACTTGAAGATCTGTTGGTTCACCTTTAGTGTTAGAACTAGTATTGTTTCTCACTGATTTTATTGTTCCCTGTGCTCTTCCCAGGATTCTTTTTGGTGCGGTGTCATCTCAAGGGACGTCTTCGCTGGCGTTATGATGAGTAAACATTTATGGTTGTCCCAATTCAAACTGGTGACCTTTTTTCGATGCCTTACACCAACGCCATAGTAGTCGACGAAGGTAGGTAATCAAATCGCCATATCGACCGATCGATTGACAGACCGATACTTTTATCTCTGCCAGGTGAACTTTGAATGTAGCTGACCGTGCAGTATGCGGGCTGGGGTTAGTCGACCGTAGTTAGGTTCTGCCAAGTTAACCAATTATTCATACTCGGGCTTGGTGGTCTTTATTTCGCATTTCCAGGGCCCAGTTGAGAAGTGCAGATTAGAACGCAGTGAGTGCTTACCTCAGAGCACAAACGGTTCGACAGACTGGGATGAATTTTGAGTTTTTCACAACTGACATTCTTTGATTATGTCAACTCGCATGGTGACGAAACAAACGAACCATTTTTCCAACGTTATCACCTTTATTGTATGAGGAATTCGCCCTAAATATATATCTACGAACATCAATAGAAATCAATGGAAATGCGTGGTAAGCTTTCACAGAAAATACCAAAAATACGCATATTATCCCGGATAATGTCAGCACGAGGCTTTATTGCAGTGGGTCTGACTGCTGACTCAAATGCTTACAACAGTATATCCTTTCATATGGAGAGCTCTTGCAAAAACATGTGACCGCAAAAGATCGATTTTCCCCCGGTTGTTCCGCCCCCAAACAGTATATGAGTCTATGACGAATGGTGTATGAACTATGTTCATCTATTGATCGCGGGATTTACTTCAAACAGCATGAGTTGATATTCAGTTTGGCGAAAAGTTTACAAAAAAGCGCGTGAGTAAACAGCGATTGAAGGCCTAGCGGTGAAAGCAAGAGTGGGTGCGTGATGAGCAGAACCGACACGAACCAGCATTAGGAATAGCTGAAAAGAATCTGGAACTCTAAACGCGAATCACTCAGCCTAGTTGTTGGTTTACCGGACCAATCGATATGGTGTTGTCCAGAAACTAGGTCAGTGTATGTGATTTTAGAGAACCTTTATAGTTGTCTATAATGGGAATGAGTTTGTAAATGTACACACTACCAAGTGTCACACTACTCCCGGCCCGGCCCTGTAGCATGTAAGTTGTGTTCGATTGACAATCGGCGAACAAGAACACTCTGGCGTAAAAAAACAGCACAGTTTAGTGGGATCGTTTTATTCTATACTTCTGGAGAAAACAAGTGTTTTTTTAATACTTATCATCTTGAAAACTGAGGATCTAATCCAAATATTCCTGTCATTAGAAAAACATCAACGGGCTTGCTAGAAAAGATCGTCCTCAAGTCTGAACCTTACGATCGCAAAGTTAACAACTGTGCAGTCAACTACGGAAGACAAATTTTAAGGAAAACGTTTATCCCAACACTTGTATCCATCCCAGGTAGACATTTCGACACCTATCGGAACGGTTTTGTTCGTTGTATTAAGCAACTCTCATTTATGTCTCCTGGTGATACCATTGGATTTGAATGCGGATAGAAAGTGACCTCTTGATTTTTGGAGACGTTTTGACGCCCAGGTGGATGGTAATTAAGTTAGCGTATCATACCTCTTGTGGCTTGGACAGAGCCCTCCTTCATCTTTGGGTTCCCGAAAAGAGTTTTCAACGCCCTTCTTCTTGGCTTCCTTTTGCTAAAACGATCACATGATTCGATGCGGTCGGTTGCCGTACCAGCTAAGTTTTGCATTCTACTTGCTTCATCGGCGCTATTCATGTTTTGGATTCGAACAACCGTTGATCAGTCATGTGTGACTCCAACGCACCATTGGCTGTTGGGTAAATACAAGGATGAAAACGATGAAACTCTAAACTCGAATGTTCAGAACGTGACTTGACTTTTACCCACGTTTACAAAACACTTTTTAACTTTCTAAGATTAATAAACATTCGTTTTTGAGCAAAGTGGAGAGTAAACAAGACACAGATTTTTTTAAAAAAAGCCTTTCTCTGTTCATAATATTTACAACATGCATAGAAGTTGAGGAGCTACAATGACATTTTGACTCCTTAGACAAGGCACTGTGGTTTACCGATGAATAGAAATTTTTTAGGAGAGTCTACCCTTTCTGTATGTCATGTCTACCAGATCAATTTGTTAGGTTTCAGATGCCAGAACAGGAAAAAAACTAACAGTTTTGTAGATTTGAAACACGGTCGAAACCTAATCAGCTGTATAGTGAGCAAGTTGTAGAGTCGACCAGCCATATACCGTACTAAAGCCTTTCTCAAGAACCTTGAGGAAAACTGATTACCTTTGGAAATTTGAGGCGTGACACCGGAGGAAACAGGGTGACCACTCAATCGGTAAGATGCTTATATACATTCATTTCTACTGTAACGGAGTCAGCGTTGCTGAAGAAGGTTATGCGACGACTGACAACTGCTCGAAAAAAGACACTAGTTGCCACATTTTTGTTAATGACTATCGAATGTTCACCAACAACCGGAACACTAAAACACTTGTCCACGAATAATACGCCCTTCCCTAATCTTTTCTGTTGTGTTTTGTGTTTCCCATATATTGTTGTACGAACAATAAAGATTGCTGAGTACATACAATTCTGAAAACAGTCTATCTAGCAACTGATCGATATTACCCACTGAGTTAACCTCAAAGAATACTCCAGTATGGATGGCTAAATATCACTGTCCGACAAAATGGATTCGAAACCGCTGAAACATCTGTGTGTATGCATCTGTTTGTCACCAGATGCACCAAGTGAATGAGTTGATTCCATCCGGGCATAAAAATCTCTCTATTCAGACTGAATGTAGTAATGACCCAAAAGTGAACGGGACATGACTGTACCGGAAAACCAACCTGGATCAAGCAACTTCTTCACTTTTCACATGCAGGTAGTAAGGAAATCTCAGCGGTGAATAAAGCAAGCACTGGATTTTTGTCGACTTCAAAAGACATCACCGTCTTGATATTGTTCATTCATGTAGTCCGGGAAATGGGATGCTTACAACACAACAGTAGTATGTTCCACCCGTGAAGGTGCCAAGTTTCAAGAAGTTCATTGTCTGAAAGTTCCAAACTTCTGTTAACCTGTGACAGAAAAGCGGTCCAGTTTCCTACGGTGAAACATGACGACGGTGGAATTGTCCCCTGAATGAATGTACATTTAAAATCAATTGCATATAGATTTGCTCATCCAAGACGATAAGCCCTTCTTGTATGAAGAACTGTGAGGGTATATAAAACATGCTTCTGATGCTGTACGACATTCCTTAAAGTATGCTTTCAGCATAATATCATCTAGTTCTTGACAACACAGTCTTCGAAAGAAAAGCAACTTTATACCGACTGCTGGAGTAGTATGACCTAATCTTATATGTCGGGCACTTATTTACAGAACAAATCGTTCGTTCCTGTACTCTCTGACGGCACTGCATTTTCCATACCAGTGTGCCGATGTTTTGTTTGTCTACGTTATCAGGTCAGCCTTGGTGTGGCACATCTAAAAACAGTCGTGACATTTTGGTCACAGGAACCGGCTGGTTTGCATGCAATCGGCTAAGCTGTGCAGCTAAGGTAAGTTATTCATCGAACGGGCTGATTTCGGTTTCGCACTGACGAAAAGAGGGTTCGACTTTTGCATCTGTCCTGGAGGTTTGCGGCTGTTATTGATCGGACGGCTTTAAGCAACAAACTGGGGCCATCAGGTCAGTATGTCCCCACAGCAATTGATTAAAAAGGCCTATCGAACGACAACCGATAAACGTGATATGGAAACGCCGAACTGGACTTGTTATTCTCTCAAGTTTGTTTGCAAGAAAGAACAAAACAACAGCTGTCTAGTACCTGCAGTTTGTTGTGGAATGTTTTAATTCACACAAAAAGTTCACCAGACACAGAAGTGTTAGGAAATTTTGAGTTACAACAAAATGACGATTGAAGCTGGAAGAAATCCGTTTAAGCTCTTGGTAATAGTTGTGAGATCTATATGCTTCAAGCCCAGTTCACCCTTGTTTGAATAGTCATCGTCCTGGTTCGTTTGAGTTCGCACCAGGATCGATTGGGTCAGCTCCATTGGGCGGTGAGTTTTGGGGATACTACTTTGAATTACAAGGCACATTTAGCCAGGAAACTAGTAAAATCTGAACAATAATGTAAGACTTTGGAATATCAAAGTGGAATCGTCAAAGAAGGCCGTTTAAACTAAGGCACAAAATTTCCCGCCTTCCGTTGGTCTCATAAGCCTACCACTACAACTCTCAGGTATGGGACGGAATATTCTCACAGAAGAAGGCGTACTAACTCGGGAAGGAGTGTGTTAGAGACCATTGTATTTTACCATATCGTACTAACCTTAAAACATTAGCCATATATGGGAGTTTCTTGTTTCAGGTCGTGACAATTTGTTTCAGTTAAACTCAGGAATACCACTTTCGGTGACCCTGGATGTAGGAGCGGTTTGGTTCGCTGTATAGAACCTTTCTGGTACACATTCTGTTCCGATATGGAAGCCCTGACTCTTCACGCCTCTATTTCATTAGTCTCCAAGCCTCAATCACTGTTTCGTCAAAACACCAATGAGGAAATTCTAGATGCGGAATCAGTTGTACCGTAAAATCCATCTATGCTACACCTTCAATAAACACTGCACACGGCTGGTCAACAACGTAACTCTCATTTAAACAGTGCCCTATATGACTGCTCACGTCACGGTAATGTTAGATTTTCCGGTTGACAAGTGTGTAGAAAGAAAGCTAGTGCTAGTGTAGAAATGCACACATTTACAGAATGAGATGATTTTACCGCAATTTCTTGTTCATACTATTCTTCAATTAAATGTGCAGTTGCCTCTTGGTACCACACTCGATATACCACAACACGTTTCCTATACGGTTGTTGAAAACTCTTTGACAGCTCATAAGCGGTCTTGTCCCTTTTATTGCGTAAATTAGTTTGCAAATGAGTGTAGTTCGCTAATTTCGTGCAATTTGGCTTCAAATAGAACATAAGGTTACGAAAACTCGGGGACTGTGTCTACCATATGAGCCCCAACAAGGGCGAGGGAGTGGTCGTGGGCTGTCGAAGAGTTTTCAGCAACCTTATGAGTAGTACATTACACAAATATATGCACCACTATATGTTTTCCATTCCGTGATGAGGAATTTTACTTATTTTACACTTAGTGATAGCTTCCTGCAGGATAAACCGTAATGGATTGGTAATCTAATGCGAACGCCGCGCGTTGTTTCCCTTACATCAGTCAAAGTCACATGAACAAAGAAATGGTTAACCATTTTGCTGGAAGTGAATGTTAAATCTTTCAAGAATAGACGACGCAATTCCTCCTATAGAGGAAAGTTCGCGTGATCATCCAGCTGTTGGGCTAGAAATCGCTAGATACAGAGTTAGTCCACTGCAAATTTATAGCTCTCACCTTTGGAGTGATCTCGATGTAATGTTACAACCTTTTGAAGCAAAAGTTACAGAACAGCACGGCAGATGAAAATAAAATCTGCCTAATCTGTCTTTGTAATGTACTACTCGTAAGGTTGCTGAAAATCCGTCGACAGCCCACGACCGGTTTCGCCCATTTTGGGGCTCATCTGATCTATTCAATAGAAACGTGTTTAGCACAGTTTAGTCTGACATGCCTGCTCCGTGTGTGTTGATTATTGCGTCAGTTCATCAGATGGAAACTGCCATAGAATGTACGCTATGGTCACCTGCCTCATTAGCATAATTCCTTCAGAGTTATGAGCCTGTGTGTCAACCGACAAAGTTGTCGTGACCACACAGACTTGTTACTTGATGATGGTTAACTATTTTCAACTTCAGAGCTACTTCAAGTATCATGTAGCTCGCACTACACTTAGAGATGCCCACCTATATGTCATGTTAGTTCGACGCTTGTGCAGTAATTACACAGAGATTCATGGTTGCGTATGCATACACTATGCGGCCATAGTCGTTCAGATACCTTGTATTCACACGTAGGAAACACCAAATCGATTCGCACAAACCAGTGTTTGGCACACAATGCATGAACCACATCTGCGGGTGGTATGGAACTAGCACACCAGTGCACAATACAAGCAGCTTGTATGAAATTCTTGAGCGCAAATCAGCTGATAAGTGCCAACGCGCCATATATGGCTTCAATTTAGTTCGTGTGATACGTATCAATCAATGCACTTGTTGGTGCGCACGCACCCAACTGACCAATCAGAGCCCAGCTTTTGCCTATAGACACGTGCTGTAGTCTCGTGCGTTCGGCTTGTGACGGAGAAAAATGAATCAGCTCGCTAGTCCTGTCCTGAAATCGGTCGTGGACTATCAACTACGAATAAGAGAACCTTATTACTACATTCTTTCGTTACGGCATTGTTAGATCCGCACTGCGCTTTGTATCAACATACTGGCGGGAGAACGTTCTGCGCGTTGCTGTTTGTCAAATGATTCCATAATGAACACAGGGCCAGCAAAGTTTCAAGAGAAAAGGTTAAAATGAATATACTGAGAAATGCGTCACTCTGACCCATGAGTAAAACATCTACAAAATATTTGCCATTGATCCAGATGCACCCGCCTTCTGGTGCCATTCGTAGGTGGGTTCGGTGATCCTGTGTGGACGTTTGTTGTAATTGTTGTCTAGCGTAAGTGGTCAGAATAAGTACACTCCGACTGGAAAGCAAACACAATCAGAAAAATCTCCAAAGATCATCCCAGGACAGGTATCGTGCACTACGCAGCGATTCGACCCTTTAGGGAACATCGATAGTGTAGTTAGGACACCGTGACGAATGACGATACTCGTGACAAATAGCCTCATTGTTCAAAACGAAAGCACTCACAGATGACATTGCTACACAGGGTAGAACATCAATTTTGGTTGTCTACGCTCTGTTCTCTTCCATGTTGCGGCAATGCAAGGAATATACTGTACAGATAAACTGAATTGAATCGAGGGCAATTTCCGTACACAACCATGTGCGACTGATGTTCGTACTACGTATCACATTACTCACTAAGATATCCTCGAACAGATGCGTCTTGTGTCCGAAGGTATTTCACGAATCACCAATGGGTGTTAGGGTAATATCTTCATAGTGTGCCCCCGCGGTGGTGATCCCCGTCAAAAACATGCAAAAGAGGCATTTTCAATCAATCAGTGTCTACAGTAACCACCTTGAAGAGAGATGAACATGAAAAGAGGGACCTTTTGAATTTTTTGAGAAGGGACTTCTGTTTTGGTAGGATACGTCAGAACTACTAGTGAAAGGAAGAAGGCGTTCGCTGTGCAGTTATTCATCAGAAAACGCCAAATGAACAGTTACAGACTGTTGGACAGGGAGACAAAACTCTCATATGCATCTTGTTTACAAAAACTGAATATCCCTCTTCCCTTTGAACACGTCTTCCTGAACTTTCCTGGATATTAATTGACTGTTCCTCAAGGGCGAGCAAACGTTCCTCCACAAATTATGTAACAGATCTCACTTTTCAAGAGATGCGAAGCGGACTTACGAGAAAAAACACTACTCGTATGTCCCATCAGTAGTATCCACTGTTACATTAGTTCAGTCCATGGAAAACAGCAGCCCCTTCATAAAAAATGTTTGTGCTAAGTAATTACTAGCATGCAAAATACTTTCACAAGAAATGCCTTCCAAAAAAGGGTCAGTTGCCTGCTGTTCTCATGGAACTTACTCTTTGAAAGATTAGTGATGGCTCAATTGTAGCACCTATTCCGTGCATAGCTAACATTTAACTCGAAGCAGGCACGAGGACTGTCATACTGCCACATGGATTACTGTTAGAAACAAGCAGTCAAGCGTCAATTTTCTGGTCAGAAGTTTCCTGCTTTATCCATTCAGATAGCTTGGGGTTGCTAGGAATAAAACCAACCATTGATTCAAACAAGCAAGAGAGGACACATTCATCTTTACCTGACATTGTTACACGACTCCTCATGGGTGAAACAGCTCACATTGTATACTAGCCGGCGTTACTTCATGCTCTCAAGCCCACCAAAAGCGAGGTTAGCCTTCAAACGAACCATTTTGTCAGCCACCACACACGCCTCATTACCACCAGGTAGATACCTTTGTTCTCAAGTGTGCTTCAAGGTGAAACACACCAAACTCGCATGCGTCCCACTAGATTGTACAATTGGATTCTCGTGAAGGAGTTCCATTCCACTTTTCACTGCTCCACCAAACCTTGATGAAATTTAGGCAGGACAGTTCTATTTCTTTCTGCCTTCTGTAATCATCACAAAATGCATGGTACTAATAAGCTTGTCTGAATCAAAATGTCACAAATGGATGCAATCTTTTTTGGAATGCCCTGTATACGGTTAATACAGCCTCAGACAGAATCAAGGCCAATTTGGACCGCATTGCTGTGTGCCATGCGGGTTAGAAGAGCTGGATTTATCGACAGAATAAAACAGTTATGAAGGTTTACACGTGATCAGTTAACATCCATCGTTTTCAAACAAAATACAAGTTGCAACCATGACGTTAAAAGATTCATCTTCTATTAGCGCTTTTACCTTTAGAAGACGATCTAGAAACTGGCCAGTGAAATATCGTACTGTGAGTGAAGTTCATTCTTCTGTGGGTGAAAATGGGGCGAACAGTTAAGTATTCCGATTACTAACCGGGAGTTCATGAGTTCACGGCCATCAAAGGAGTGTCAAAAGTTCTCATCGGCGTTGTGAGTAGTATCACAAGGTGGATACTTCGACAGCTTGAAGTTCTAACTGAAGCATGTGCAATACACTCAGCTGAAGAGTAGCATAAACGAGAGATTCAGCTGGGTGTCTCGTCAAAGACAACTGAATTTGCAAATAAGTATTGAATGGGATGCGTGAAAAAGGATGTAAGTTTGACGGAATCCTCGGGGATTCTATCTGATGGGTGACCAGAAAGGCGATGGCCTTAGTAGTCTGTCCATGAGTCTTTATCAACCTCGTAGGCAGTTTCGTGGCGAACAGCTTTTAATTTCCCTCAGAATGATATTGATAAGCGCGGACAAGCATGACACGGAGGGAGCTGTCTACACTGCTGATGACTGCCACTGGAGATGAAACGGCTGTACACTACTTTCGGGCAATTCAGCATAGATTGACATCACTTAAAGGACGAAACCTGCTTTGAAAATGTCAGGATGGAGATAGACAGCCGACCTGAAGGCGTCCATGTGGGGTTCGAACCCACGCTCCCGAAATGGTGACCCACAAGTTCATCCACTCGGTAATCTTGTGTGAAAAACTGCCAATATAGCTTGCGTAGTTCACTTGGCTAATGCTGTGACTGTCATACTTTTGTCAAACTTCTGTTCCAAGTATTCATCTAGGGCCAGAATACTACTCACTTTCGGTTGTCACTGCCTGGTTAAATTTGCCAGGTCAGTGCTGAGATAAAGCTGCTTATGTAGAAACTTTCAACCGGGAAATTCTTGCATAATCCCCAAAACCTTACAACATTGTTATGTCTGCTGAGTCGCCGACCTGTGGTATATGCTGCTAACCTCTCCAGTGCCCTAGTGCCGGAGAAAAAAGACTCACAGAAGGGAACACAACAGCTATATTCAGAACATGCGAGTGCCAGAACGAAAGTTCCAAAGTCCCTACGCTATTTAAAGGGGACTTTCTGACATTGATCCAGGCTGTCTGATAGGCGTTAGTGAACACCCATCAACCTCGGTCGTCCCTATGTGAAATGCCTGAACGCTGATCACATTCGGTCGTGCTTCAGTGGCGTTCATGAACACTCATCAGGTTTTGCTGAATTGATTGAATGATTGGCTGGCCTGGATGCTTGCCGGCCTTCCTGCTGAGATTTTAGTGGAGCAGTAGGTTCCGGGTGTTCTGAGGTTACTTTCAGGAATCCGACCTTCCTGATAAACAGAAAATACGGCACACATGATACACACGATTGCAAATTTGCTATCAATGAGCTAGTTTTACCCGGCGATCTTGGCTTTGACACGTGACGCCTTCTTGAGGTACGATCGATAGAAACAACAAGATGAGCGATTGAAAAGGTGTGTCGCCATTCGAATAGAATAACCAAAAATGGCAACGATAATAATACACATCTAAATCTGAAAATATACATACTCACTGCAATCTACACAAGAACGTGGTGGAAGTTTACGTGAAGATTTGGAATATAATTATACTACGGTTTGGTCACCGAAAAAAACTCTCTCAGGAGTCAGTTTCTAAACATGATTACTTCTTTCGTTCAACGAGGAATGCATGATGAATAGTGATCATGTCGAAAACCAACCCGTTTCGTCTCAGTCTGTCGTTGTTTAGTAACTGCACTGGAATAAACTAAAGTGCATTTACATTTGTTGACAAAACTGCCATGAACAAGGACTTCAGTGTTCCATCTTCCAAGGTTTCTGCTTTACTCTTGGGAGAGGTTGTTGACCTACTTTGCATGTGACGTTGAAAAATAATTCAAGACTAAACTTTCTGCCGACTCTAGAGTTCGGTCACATCGTAATTTCAGGGTAGAACCCACCACTTTTCTGAAAAGTCTAGCTGCGCTAAGGCATATCCAAACGTTTGCTCCAGCGTCGTAACTATGCACGCAGGACAACCGTGGTGGTAAAAATAACCCGTGTTAGAGGTTCCGGCGACGAGGCGCGTGTTGCGTGAAATCATACCATCAGAGATTCCCAACGCAATTAGTTTTCTCAAATGAGCATGTTGACGTACCATAGCTCCAAGTGAATTCGTACGACCGCGCATAACACGAAATTACCCTGTATATTAAAACCGATTCGTGACTAGTATACACGTGAACACACTTGTTCTCTACAAAACTAACCGTCTATCAGAGGTCAGGATTTTTTCATTTGACGCGATAATCAAGATACCGTAGTAGGTTATCTTGGCATTACTCAGAATTTTACTGAAAGTTCTCCGATAACACACTGCCGTCTCCTCCCTTCTTGGGACACATCAGGAAGGCGTAGACCCCGAGTTTTTGTCTTTCTTTGTTTCAAATGAACACCGAATTGCATGCAAGTTGCAAACCGCGCTCAATTGCAAATAACACTATTACTGGGGGAATTAATGGGCTCTCTCGTTTGTGATGTTGTCCGACTGAATGTGCTGCTAAACACTAGGTTTGTGAAAATTTGGGAAACGCCAATAAGGGTGAAACGGGCAATTTTAATTACGTGACGTAATAATTTATGTCCCTCCATTCCTCAGACTAATTCGTTACCCCTCCGGTGACTGCTCAAGTTTCAAGATTGATCTATTCTGTTTTATACAAAGTTGATTCTACATCGACTGTTTTCATGACTCGATTTGTTCACCTTGATTTCTGGGTTTGTTGTTGAACATTTTGACCCACTCTGAACTACACAGTGTTTTTCCCGCTTCATTTGCCCGATAGCACACTACCCCTTGTGTGCCATCCTTTGTTGCTAACTGCCCAAGGGTCAATCTGGCCATAAGCCTTCCCTCAAATATGCTCATTATTGACTGTTAATTTCTTATATAACCACGGTCTATCTATCTTCACTGTTTGCCCACGTCTAATTCAATCTATTCTTTGCTGCCTAGTTGCGGCTACTAAACAAACGCAGATGAAGTTCTTAGAATTCGGTTTCGCCGTAATTATTACTGACCTTCCGTCGTTTGATTTAGACTGCACGTCAGTTAGGGCACCTAGATCATGCGTTTAGGCTAAGTAACCAATTTCTTGCTTTGAGATCACGGCCTTAGCACAGGATAGTACAGTCAGTGTGCTGTCAAAAATTTCTAGAAACCTTTTAAGTAGTATATTATGTCGAGCGTTGTTGTTTAATCTGTTGAAGAAAATTGAAGTGTTAAACTCTATCCCAAAAAGCGCCATTTCAGATCGATATCCTTCAATGCCCTCCCAAGCAGGCAAAAACTCCACATTCACAAAATCTTTGGACGAGTGGATACCTCAAATCGTTTGCGAACCCGTAAACTTTAGGGGCCGAATAAAGTGCAGATCTTTTCCAGGGTCTGAGCCTTGACAGACCTGCTGATGAGCTCTAATAAGAACGAAACTCGAGTCCAGTGCTTCCCTTTGGTGTGAACTCACCGGAATAATTAAGCCAGAACAGGAACGCGACCATTCAAACGAGAGAGTGGTGTGGCTATAACCGAATTTAAGTTACTGTAATTTAATCCAGTTTGACTGCAGCCGATGTAACCTCGAACTTATTTCACAAAGCTGACATATAACTTCTTTTTTAAGGCAGGAAGCTTGAAAACTCAAAGTGAGCACCAGGAGAACATTTTTTTGCACATACAACAATTTGGGGTGGAGTGAGCTACCCAAAAATAACAGTACTTTTTTCAACCGACATGGCAGAGGTCAGTGTCCACGTGATGCATTTCCGTTTCATCGGAATTCATAGTAAGTGGTTCATGTAAGTTACCATTCTTGTGTCAGCGTTTATAACTGATTCATCTTAGTCATGTGATAAGGTTTCACAGTTCAGCAAAACATAATACCGGGTTTCATAGACCGCAAATGGGCATGTGATAAAATCACGTGCTGGTGGGTCCGGACTACATCCTGAGCACAGCCTACGCTTACTGATATCCAATTGGAAATGCATGACAAACCGCCCGATTATTTTGGTGAACTCCTACAAATCTGATAACTCTCCTTCTATCTATCTATCTATCTATCTATCTAACTACCTATCTATCTATCTATCTATCTATCTATCAG
>NW_008751705.1:844357-862495 GCF_000715545.1 Opisthorchis viverrini | reverse complement strand
CTAACGATCAACCTAACTATCGATGCGTTTTACACCTCACCGACGGTTATTTAGTGCACTCACCGTAACTGTCTGCTTGAGTACCAGCAGTTCTACAGTTCTAAGCCCGTACAAGGCCAACTATAGTTGTGTCAAAAATTGTTACTGAATTGTGGGAATCTTTTGAACCATTACAGTTTATGTTCTCACCTCTTAATAGATCGATGTTATCGTGCTTGTCCATTAATTCGATCACATAAGCTGAAACTAGCGGCTGCATATTGCGATTGGACTTAGAAAAACGCAGAGTGACGAAACAGCACCAAAGATCCTACCTGTAAACTTTACTGGCAGTCAACGTCATCCTAACCCTGTCACGCTGCCACATTGAAAATTTATATACAACAAGAATAGACTTGTAGTTGAAGTGATGTCTAAAGAACAGCTGATTGCGGCTCAATTTGCTGGACTAGCTGTGAGATTAAGTCTATCCATCCTTATCACACTGCACCTCTGCCTCCCGAATTCCCCTGTCTAGATAGACTTGGGCAACATGGCACCATTCCAGCCCTTGTGCTTCCTGCTAGTGGCATAGCAGCTAGGCACCAAAAAGGTGTTAGAGCTGAACGCGTTTAGTGGTTATTGGTGAATCGAAGTCTGCAATTTTGATACGAGTTGATCACAAAGACTACTGCGTCGTAGTGACAGCTTACTAGCAAAGCGGGAGGATAAATTATATGTAAACATATGAACAAAATGCCTATCCCGCAAAACTCCAAAAACTGCAACCGAAAAGTGGCCCAGTGGGTTCAAGCGTGTGTCACGCTGCCTGACTGGAAAGTCCTGACTGGCGGGTCAAACGATCGTCACAACCAGGACAGTTAATGAGTCGATGGGTCGGGCACACCAGTCACATCGCTCAAGCGTGAACACGTTCACCTGTTCAGACGTGATAATTCAGATGCGCCCAACGTGTGTTGGTGGAGTAGTGGTTGCACGCTTGCCTCGCATGTCAGATGTCAGGGGTTCAAATCCCGGCACACCCATTGGATATGCACTGCTAATAGCTCTAATAGGAGCCAAACTCGAGTCCAGTGCATTCCTTTGGTGTGAACTCGCCGGAATAATTCCGCCAGGGCAGGGGGACAACCGTTTAAACGAGAGTGGTGCGTGACTATGAACGAACTATATCATACGTCATATCATTTGTCCTCAGGATGAGGATAGAATGGGCATCGCACAAGTAGAAGTTCATTCATCTACTGGGAGTAATCAGCATAGAAATGATGTCTTTCGAACACATAAAGCTGTCTTTGTGATTCCGTGTGATGAGGAAGCTAGCAACGGTGCGTCCTTAGAGCACCAACAAGGTGGCTTTTGCTTGCCTTGAGGCAGACGTTTCCTGGAAACCTCCTTCTTTTACCATCATTGTGGTGGTTCACCGAACTGGTGAGATTGAAATGCTTCTGCGTGGGAGCACTTCGTTCTATGTACTTATCCACACGTCCAGACCAGGAAAATATGGTTGCCTGACGGTTTAGACAGCTACACACCTCACTATCTGACTCCAAGTTGCATCCTATTCCCTTCTACTCCGTGACGGTCCAGTGTGCAGTCACGAAAGAGTGATTTTCGAAAGACCTGTTTAACACTCAAGGCCTTGCGGGTATTCGCTTCGTTGACAGAACATCGAGATATCTAAACGACCAAGTAGTATTCACTCATTCTAATTAGGGAAAACAAGGCCATATTACTGCGTTGTAAACTCTTTTCAGGATTAACAGAACAGTGATCTTCACATATCATCAACGTCATCAACGACAGCATGACAACGATCAACCTAACTATCGATGCGTTTTACACCTCACCGACGGTTATTTAGTGCACTCACCGTAACTGTCTGCTTGAGTACCAGCAGTTCTACAGTTCTAAGCCCGTACAAGGCCAACTATAGTTGTGTCAAAAATTGTTACTGAATTGTGGGAATCTTTTGAACCATTACAGTTTATGTTCTCACCTCTTAATAGATCGATGTTATCGTGCTTGTCCATTAATTCGATCACATAAGCTGAAACTAGCGGCTGCATATTGCGATTGGACTTAGAAAAACGCAGAGTGACGAAACAGCACCAAAGATCCTACCTGTAAACTTTACTGGCAGTCAACGTCATCCTAACCCTGTCACGCTGCCACATTGAAAATTTATATACAACAAGAATAGACTTGTAGTTGAAGTGATGTCTAAAGAACAGCTGATTGCGGCTCAATTTGCTGGACTAGCTGTGAGATTAAGTCTATCCATCCTTATCACACTGCACCTCTGCCTCCCGAATTCCCCTGTCTAGATAGACTTGGGCAACATGGCACCATTCCAGCCCTTGTGCTTCCTGCTAGTGGCATAGCAGCTAGGCACCAAAAAGGTGTTAGAGCTGAACGCGTTTAGTGGTTATTGGTGAATCGAAGTCTGCAATTTTGATGCGAGTTGATCACAAAGACTACTGCGTCGTAGTGACAGCTTACTAGCAAAGCGGGAGGATAAATTATATGTAAACATATGAACAAAATGCCTATCCCGCAAAACTCCAAAAACTGCAACCGAAAAGTGGCCCAATGGGTTCAAGCGTGTGTCACGCTGCCCGACTAGAAAGTCCTGGCTGGCGGGTCAAACGATCGTCACAACCAGGACAGTTAATGAGTCGATGGGTCGGGCACACCAGTCACATCGCTCAAGCGTGAACACGTTCACCTGTTCAGACGTGATAATTCAGATGCGCCCAACGTGTGTTGGTGGAGTAGTGGTTGCACGCTTGCCTCGCATGTCAGATGTCAGGGGTTCAAATCCCGGCACACCCATTGGATATGCACTGCTAATAGCTCTAATAGGAGCCAAACTCGAGTCCAGTGCATTCCTTTGGTGTGAACTCGCCGGAATAATTCCGCCAGGGCAGGGGGACAACCGTTTAAACGAGAGTGGTGCGTGACTATGAACGAACTATATCATACGTCATATCATTTGTCCTCAGGATGAGGATAGAATGGGCATCGCACAAGTAGAAGTTCATTCATCTACTGGGAGTAATCAGCATAGAAATGATGTGAGCACAGCACATAAAGTTGTCTTTGTGATTCCGTGTGATGAGGAAGCTAGCAATCGGTGCGTCCTTAGAGCGCCAACAAGGTGGCCTTGCCTTGAAAGGAAAGAAAATATGGTTGCCTGACGGTTTAGACAGCTACACACCTCACTATCTGACTCCAAGTTGCATCCTATTCCCTTCTACTCACGGTCCAGTGCATCCTATTCCCTTCTACTCCGTGACGGTCCAGTGTGCAGTCACGAAAGAGTGATTTTCGAAAGACCTGTTTAACACTCAAGGCCTTGCGGGTATTCGCTTCGTTGACAGAACATCGAGATATCTAAACGACCAAGTAGTATTCGCTCATTCTAATTAGGGAAAACAAGGCCATATTACTGCGTTGTAAACTCTTTTCAGGATTAACAGAACAGTGATCTTCACATAAGAATAAGGCATACAGGCTGATTTCAGACAGATGGATGTCTTGTATCTTTCGTGTTACTCTCTTTTTCACGCTCTCAAAGTGTTAAAACTCATGCTTTGTGTGTTACAACGGGTGGGCTTTTTCTATAAGATTTTTTGGTGAGGAAGATGGACAGTTTTTCTGATTACCCTAAACGGACTATACGACAACTATGAAATTGCAGTTTCGGTGTTGAACATGGTCGCCCTTGTGCTCTGGCGTAATTATTCCGGTGAGTCCATCCGCACCAAAGGGAAGTACTGGACTCGTGTTTCGCTCCTGTTGGAGCTCATCAGCAGTGCATGTCCAATGGCCGTGCCGGGATTTGAACCCCGGACATCTGACATGCGAGGAGAGCATGTAAACACTAACCCACCAACGCAGGTTGAACGCATCTGAATTTTCACGTCTGAACAGGCGAACGTGTTCGCATTTGGGCGATGTGATTGGTGTGCCCGACCCATCTGACCCGCCAGTCAAGACTATGACTATGAACTATGACATTCTCACATCAGCACAGTAGTCACAGGCCATTGTAAAACAGTCTTTGGATCCTTTGTCGCAACAGACAATATGTATGGCCTGGACGAGAACATATTTGCATGAGACGATAGCTGATGTGTATACCTATTACGCAGAAAATTTGGTACGTCTTCTGGGATCGTTCGAATCCTGCCAAACCGACGTGTTTATGGTGGCAGTGCCCCTATGAGGGAGGTGGCCGAAACCGGTCCCAAATCAGAATACTTACAATGTATACAATCAGTAGTTACTCAGCTTTAAGTGATTTCCCCATCGTACAGGAGACCGAAATCCTTCCAAACGAACAGTGAAACGAGTTCCTGGGGTCCCACTTAATCGAAGACTGAAATTGCCCTTTAGCAACGATGCATTCATTGACAAGGATGATCCTGAAGCATCGAGAAGCATCCCTGCTACTGCATTAGGCTCCTCTTTACTTCTACCGTATTCTTCTTTATAGTTGACTACACTTCAGATACTATCAACCCGAGTCTCAGTAAATCAATAGTCAAAAAATTACGGCAATACCTATTCGTTTCAGTTCTTCTGAGACACCCGTTCGAAGTCTCCCCCATTAGATTTTGTCTTTTGCTAATCTGTGGGACCTTAATGAGTGTCCTCACTTCAAAATCAGAACAAAAAACGCAAAAGCGATTCTTTCTTGGAGTTTGCCTCAACACACCGAGTCGTTAATCTGAATTTTGCGACGCTTCAGCAGGCTGTCAGCAGCCAACCTTGTCTACCGACTAAATGAAATTGATAAACTAAAGGACATTTCAGTACAATAGAAATTAAAGCAAACCACGGTGGGACCACGGTGGGATTCTGGATTAAGCACCGTTTGGTCGAAAAAAAACGCACAGAACGTCCAGAAAAGTATAGTAGCCGTGGTGAGCCTTATCATGCTAAAAATAGACCACCGCAGATGATGCAAGCTCTGCTTGAGCACGGAGAAGTTAACCACTCCACAGGCAACCGGAATTCTTTCTGCACTTCTCATTTCTCTGAAAAACTAGGCCGGTTCTCAATAAATGGATCTGAGGTAGCTGATGTATTTGTGTGGCTGAAACCAAGTGAGAACAACTGACTATATGCTGGACAAATGCTTTGCTAAAATAAACTTGGGCAGTGTGTTAGTCTTCCGATCATAACTGTGTCCAGAAACAACTCACATTACTACAAAACAATATCAATTGTTTCATCTCGATCAGCTCCCCAACTAGGCACTTTAGTGGGAGGTAGATCGTAAATGAACTTGGAGAGACAGCACACACCAACCTCATTGGTCATGCATCTCTGAGGATCTGCCAGCAAGAAAGACTTTAGGAACGCATGTCAACTGCTATGCTGGTACGACCTCGTACCCATGATAACCACGGCTTCGTTATGAGTATACTTTTCTCGAATGTCCGTGGTGTTTTTCACGAGCACTTTTACAACCATCTGGTCCCTTGAATCCGCTGTCAGTCCCCCACTAACGATTTTGAAGGACTCCCCTTTGCTCTTTCAGTTTCGTCGACTTACTACTTATTTTAACTTGTTCCTTTAAAACGAGAATGCAGTTCAAAATGGGTCTTTACAGAACGGATCACAGTTTGCGAAATGCACTCATTAGCATGCCAGCTTGGTTTCCAGCGGATTCTGTAGTTTATTATATTTTTCTGTCGGTTTTTTGAGCGGTGATGTAATTTTGTTGGACAGTTTACGTCGGGAAGCTGTACGCGAGGATGTTATCGAATATTGAAATCTACGCCTGATAAACACAAATTCGTGACAAATTTCTCGAAACACGAAGAAACCTCTATGAGATTTTCTACTTCTTTCACAAGCATATTCAAATCAACGCTGATTCACTCTGAATGTACAACTGAGTAAGTTATCGCTCGCAGCAATGTACTTTGCTCCGTGACTTGCAAAAAGAAAATCTGTGAATCACGTGAGGGAAGACCTTAACCGCAATTTTGCAAGCATATGTGATGGAGCCTCAGTCGTTCAAGTGCAAAGCCTCTCACTCCAAACAGTAGTCAAGTTGAAAGCTCTAAGCCCTTGTCACGTGACGCGCAATTAGAAAGCACTCCTAATAGGACAGAGTGCCGACAATTTATTGTGAACGTACTACTTTCATTGTGTGTTCATGACGTTTATACAATATGAACCAATTTTCATCAAACTTAAAGTACTCCGTAGGTGCAGTTAACTAAAAGACAATAAAAAACGACATTCTGCTAGGTCAGGCATCGTAGAAAGAATGTCTTCAGATCCGCTCCACTGAAATCTTTCATCAGTCTGATTGGGTTTTGGAAAGTTATGTTGTCGTGATCTGGCCTGAAATGTGCAGCCCCCTGAAGCTCTACTCTTGTTACCTGGATGTACAATAATAAAATGCAGATTACAACAGATACCTGGACTTATCCAGACTAGTAACCATGTGCAACCTTTCGCTCTGGCTAGAGTGGATTTCATGAGACCGCAGGGTTTGGTCACGTGAAGAAATCACACAGCATGTAGTGCCAAGCTGTTAGATATCATAACACGCTAGGACTCTGTTTAGTCCGTTGTTGCAACGTCGCCGGGGTTTAACCAGTCTACACTTATAATACCAGTGTAACGGCGATACTACTGATGGGGGAGGCATGCGAGTAGTATGGTCTCTCGCACATCCGCTTCGCGTCTCTTGAAAAGTGCGATCTATCACGGAATTTGTGAAGTCGCTTTGTACCATTTGCTTGGATTTGAGCAACAGTCAATCAATATCCAGAAAAGCTCAGGAAGACGCGTTCAAAGAGAGGATGGATATTCAGTTTTCGGTAAACAAGATGCATATGAGAGTTTTGTCTCCCTGTCCAATAGTCTGTAACTGTTCAGTTGGCATTTTCTAATAAATAACTCTTCAGCGAAGGCCTTCTTCCTTTCACCACTATTTACAAACTTTCCACATAACTATTGATCAGAGAAACTTATCCAGTCCAAACTGAATTGCTTTTGTACGTGACTTGTCACAGTTAACGCAGTTGAGTGTATTCTACCGTCACACGTAACCCACACACACACATCCCAGAAAGATGCGATCCTAAAGGCGTATTAACGCAGTTGAGTGTATTCTACCGTCACACGTAACCCACACACACACACACACATCCCAGAAAGATGCGATCCTACCATAAAGGCGTAGTGTACGCGGTCGATGAAGTGATCGCGTCAGCTTTGCGCTTCCTTTTTCGAAATAAATTATTCATAGAAAACTTATTTTGTACAAATCAATAACATGGTAAAGTTTTTATTGGCTGGATTGCTCACCATCGATAATTGTGGCCTTGGTCACACAACTATTGATCTAAAAGTTTGAAACGTGTAGCTTTCTGTGTCGTCGCAACTTCAAAGTTCGTCGGCTAACGTAACGTTTCAGTTAGCTCCCACCTGATCTGCGCTTCTCTATTTCAGTCTGTATTTCTGGCTTCACCATGCTATTGTGTAGCTGTCAACTTTTGGTTACTTTTATCCAATACGGACAAAAGCACACTGGTAGTGTTGAAAACGGATGCTTCTTTTCCGTAACGAATG
The DNA here is from genome assembly GCF_000715545.1 of Opisthorchis viverrini. Lineage (NCBI taxonomy): Eukaryota > Metazoa > Platyhelminthes > Trematoda > Opisthorchiida > Opisthorchiidae > Opisthorchis > Opisthorchis viverrini. The sequence goes on along the minus strand of NW_008751705.1, from coordinate 854,896 downwards.
AACAGTCGTCATCACTGACAGCAACACTAGGTGAGGACAGTGGTACTTCCCTACCATAAAGCTATGTCAATTTATTTGAATAAAGGATAGAAAGGAGAGAGATGAATCTAGAGCTAGCGTATCATAAACATCCGAGGCTCCTGCATTTCCAACAATCACTTAGACAATCAGCATAAAGGTCACTGACATCGGTTAGCCGACATGTCGTTCAATGTCTTGGACCAAGCACGGGAAAGGTCAAGTAGACCACATCCTGGGAGGGCAACAGTACCAGCAGCACCCACACTTTTCATTCCATTCTGTTCTGTCACATAATGTGCACCCTTAGGCTTCCGCCACTCCGAATTAAGCAGTACTCCTCTCGGAAGGCGGCAACTCGGAATGCATAGCACAAGGCCTAGCCACCTTAAGTTGCACTGCTGGATGCGATCACTGTGTGAATTTTGCACATTGAGAATTCCTGGATCCAGACAAGGCCTAGCCACCTTAAGTTGCACTGCTGGATGCGATCACTGTGTGAATTTTGCGCATTGAGAATTCGCTGGATCCAGCCGGATGTAGCTATACTTCTGAGGCATCCATGGTCAGAGGATTGAAGATGTCACAGATTCTCCAGCCAAAGGTACCGGTTCTCGCAGTCGTACAACAATACAGCTCACGCTGTACTCTGATATGCGCATCCTTTGAGACTCGCCGATATGCGTTTTCAAGGCAACAAGTGGGGCGAATTGGTATCGGGATTTATGCCCCCACCTTTCCCGATACATTACCATCAAGGATAGTACTACGTCCGAGATACGTTGCGCAACTTCCAGTGTCATCCCTTGAATTCTGAGAGGCGTGTTCAGGATACCTGACTAATGCGAATGGCAAATGCCCGTATGATTCCACCGGCTTCAATTTAGAGAAAACACTTGAGATGTTGAGTAGTCGGAACCTGTGTACTCTTTGCCATGCTCAAATTGAAGAAAGTGATCGAGTGACGCCTGGTCAACAACCGATGTTGCAACCCAAATCGCGTGGTGACACAAATTCGCCAAGTCCCGTGAAGCATCCAGAAAATCACCCCCACACACAGTTGATACTTTAGTATCAGTTTGTGTTCCTGATTTGATTCCCACTGACATCCACACAAATTCTTTATCAAGCATGACTCACTCAGAACTTAGCCTTACACATGCAGGTTACACTATACATTCTATGTGAACCCTACCTTATGCACTGACCTTAGTACCAAGCTGAATTTCCTCGGTTTAAGTCACATTCCATCACAGAATGTGTGTTCACTTTGGGACATTTGGGTTCGCAGTACTACCTTTGAAAGGAAGAAGGCTTTCGCTGAGGAGTTAGTTGTTAGGAAATGTTAACTGACCGGTTACAGACCATTGAACAGGGAAGCAAACTCTCATCGCATCTTATTTACAAAAACTGGACATCCATCTTCTACTGAACGCGTCTCCCTGAACTTCCCTGGAGATTGATTGACTCCAATCATTCCTCGCTCAAATCAAAGCAAATGCTCCAGAGTGACTCCACGAATTCCGCAACAGATCTCCCCTTTTCAAAGGACGCAAAGCTAAATTCCACGACCAACACATACTTCTCGCGTGCCTCCCCATCAGTAGTATCACCGTTACAACTTGATGTCTTGTGTAAGTGAAACAGGTGCACTGTCAATCATAGTGAATGATTAAAACAGAACATCCTGTGCTAGCTATCCTGTGTTAGCTAGATACGTCCACTGAACGACAAGGGCGTGCGCTGTTCGACTGTTTGTGGCTGCCAGCCATTTTCCAGCCTCGCCATTGGTTCATCAGACAGGCGACTATGTGTGGTCGTCCTCATTCAACCTCCTCTGGCTTGATACCGACAATATGAGACCTTGATTATATGGAAACCATTTCCAGCACCCATAAATCAGATCGTTGAACAGATGCACGTTCGCCATATGGACGTGTAGGATAAACAATCACCATATGGTTAGACGTGCGGTTCGGTATGCATTCGGATCAGCATGTATGAGAAAAAACCCTGAGCCAATCAGTAAAATGAGTGAAACTAACCGGTCAAACGTACTGGTTTATCTAAACAGTATCGGCAGTAATCAATAAGAACGCAATAAACCGTCACTGTACCTTTGCAGAATTGAGTTGGTTATGCTTGCCGAACTGTTGCATGCACGGATTACTGGCCAAGTTGCTTGAGAAGATCATGCGGTATCTGACACCCCATGATAGTTTTTCCATCGAATATTCATATGATTTGTCAAGATGCATTTGGCAAGAGCCGTTTCTAAATGCGATCATCTCACTAGGTGTACCAAGGCGCATTCGTTTGACTCAGCAGATTAGCACTAAACGGATTTGTACGGATGATAATCTGGGGAGTTGTAACGGGGAAATAATACTTGCATGGGAAGAAAATATACGAAAAAACGTTTATTTTTGCTTCGATAAACCAGGCTGGGAAGGTGATCAATGTGCTCTTGTTTATCAGCAAACAAGGGGCCGTGAAAAGCGAGCTGGAAACCGAGGACATACGGAAGAAACTGCCTGAAATAACATTCGGTGAGGGAATCTGATACCCGTCACTTCAACTCAAAGATGAACTTCTAGAGTTTCCATATATCATAGCTTCAAACTTACTGATGATTGGGTGAACATGGCTTGCCTAACTGCCGTTCTCATGTGCTCTAAAATGGTGAATTTCACTGGGGCAGTATGATGAGAAGACCCCCTTTAAACTGAGCAGGGAGGCAGGTAGCTGAGTCTTAGGTTAGCTTCACTTTTTGTTTTCCCGGGAGTCGGCCTGCCTTTATTTTTCGAAACACGAATTTCAATTAACTACTCACGAGTAGTCTGTTTCTTTACAAAATAAATGGATTCTATTCATGAAAGGAAGAAGGCATTCGCTGCGGAGTTGTTAATTGGGAAATGCCAACTGACAGGCTACAGACCATTGAACAGGAAAGCAATACTCTAATCTGCATCTTAGTTACAAAAACTGGACACCGATCTTCTCCCGAAAGAGTCTTCTTGAGCTTTCCTGGAGATTGACTCCAATCATTCCTCGCTCAAATCCAATCAAACGCTATAAAGTGGCTCCACGAATTCCGCAACAGATCTCCTCTTTTCAAAGGACGCAAAGCGAAATTCCACGAACAACACACACTACTCGCGTGCTTCCCCATCAGTAGTATCACCGTTACACCCGTATGCTGTTATGACACAATTGTCCATCGCATGACTATCACCGTTGTTGACGCCTTTATTGGGTGACACCTTGTTTTTATTAAAAATTTGCCATTGTTTAACGAGTAGACGAGCCATCGGTCTCCGAAATTGACAAACGACTAAGAACAGAGAAGTTACGTTCTTCCCGGTCATCACTGGTTTAGACACAATGCTGTATTTTGCATGCAAACTTGCTTGGCTGCCACTTCAATTCATTACGTGTTTTCTCAAACCTCTTTAGGAATCACCCTCTATGGAAGACCGTAGCAAAGACTCACAAATGGTACTGACATTTTTTGGCCACTGATCAGTTAGCCAGGTAAGTAATGTGTTATATATGCTGATTCGGCGACCTGTGCTATATGCTGCTAACCCGCTCCAGTGCCTAGTGCCGGAGAAAAAAGACTCACAGAACACAATCGCTATATTCCGAACATGCGAGTGCGAGAGCAAAAGTTACAACGTCCCCACGCTATTTAAAGGGGACTTTTTGACATTGATCCAGGCTGTCTGATAAGCGTTAGTGAACACCCATCAACCTCGATCGTCCCTATATGAAATGCCTGAACGCTGATCACATACGGTCGTGCTTCAGTGGCGTGCATGAACACTCATCAGCCTTCACCGAATTGATTGAATGATTGGCTGACCTGGATGCTTGCCGGCTTTCCTGTTGAGATTTTGGTGAAGCACTGGGTTCCGGGTGTTCTGAGGTTACTTTTAGGGATCTGACCTTCCTGATAAGGTGAATCAAAATTGACTTTGGATGACGTTATCATTGGAAGTTCAGCTAGCAGATCGTTAGTCAGGCATTCTGTTGGTTATTAGTTCAGCAGAGATTCCACGTCTGTTTTTCTTTCATGCCCTGTGTCACAGAACCCCTCAGTTGAAGTAGGCTGAGTAGTACTATTGGAAGAATGTTTTAGCTAGCTAGTTTTGACCCGTTTTCAGGGAGACCATTTGCATAGCAAAGATTGCGAGATGATATATGGGAGCAGTGCACCAGAACCCCGTGAGGGGTGGGATGAGAAAGCTGGAAAACTAGAGGAAGATGCAGGATGTAGTTGTGAATGGCTTACATAGTTGTGAAATGTAGCAGAACGTGAAAGCGTCGGTTTTACTGGGCTCAAGAATTCCTGGTTTTAGGAGAGGACCCAACTGAACTTGCTTTCAAGCTAGCGAAGGAGTTATTGCTAGCAAGTTTTTCTATACTATTAGCTGTCAAAATAAGAGTAAAGCCAGTAAACAGGGTTTGTTTTACGTGGCTGCTCGTGTTCGCTAATACACCACGAATTCAACTGAAATTAAACGAGAGTCACATGCACGGTATGGCACATTCATTGAAAGAGATTTCAAAGGGGCGGGAGAGTGTAAGGGGTCGATGAGTTACGAGCTAGTTTGATTGGAACCCAATGCGCGTACTATTCACACATTTCAACTAAGCACTCACGAATGTGAATATATACTTATTTGCAAACTAATTTGGTTTTTCGAGAGACTCACCTGGAACCCAGCTGAATCTCTCGTTTGTGATGTTCTCAGGCAACTGAATGTGCTGCAACAGGCCGCCTCATGTTTTAGCCGCTACGGTATTCGAGATATGTACTACTCATTAGGTTGCTGAAAATCCGTCGACAGCTCACGAATGAGTGTATATTCGCTGATTCTGTGCAATTTGGTTCCAAGTAGAACATAAGTTTGACGGAAATCCGGGGACTGCGCCTACCTGATGGGCCTCAAATGGGACGAAACCGGTCGTGGGTTGTCGACGGATTTGCAGCAACCTTATGTGTAGTACATTACCCACGAATGTGTTTAACAATGAAGGTGGCTTGTGTCTAGGCCCATCCAAATGTGTGATGCATTAGGTGGCGCGATAAAACACAGAAAAAACCATCTTCATTCGCATTACGAAGTTGGTTTGTCTGACTATCGCTGAAACAGGCTTTTTTGTAGACCAACAAGCAAGTGGGACTCAATAAACACAGGGGATCAATGTTGATAGGTTGGTTTGGGGCCGGAATTCGGTTACCGTCTCCAAAGTCCACGCGTGGGATTCATGAAAGGGATGATGTTGCGTACAACTGTAATAATACTTTGATGAATTTGACTCCTAATCGCCTAAATCTAAGACAGGCCACATATATTTGGTCGATATCTCTTTTACTCAGCTTTTCTCCAAAGTGTCATCTCTTGAGCGCATCCAAGATCCCAAAATCCACCGAATCACATATGGTTCGGGAAAGTACGGAATCCAGTGCATCTGGTTGACTCTTGGAATAATGACTACTGGGAACGTTTTTAGTAGTAGTATAACCACTTAACCCGTGTTTTCCAGTAGTAGCACTGGCCCTTTGTTTGTATAGGGAAAATGCAAGCGAAGAGTTCCAGATCTAATCGAAGGGCGCTATTCACAGTTGTTACAAACACTGAAAAATACTCTTAGTTCTTGTACAGTTCTACTTGAAATCAAATTGCACGAAATAAGCGAATATTCACTCATTTGCAAGCAAATTTGGTTTTGCTTGGAAACCAACCGAAGCCCTTGTTTATGATATTTCTATGTTCTACTTGAACCCAAATTGGACTGTTTCCGACACTCATTTGCAGATCAATTTGGTTTTCACGAGAGAGACTCAACTGAATCTCTCGTTTAGGATATTCTACAGCTGAATATGCTGCACACAGGCCGCCTACCTGATGAGCCCCAAGAAGGACGAAGCTGGTCGTGGGCTGTCGAAGAATTTTCAGCAACCTTATGAGTAGTGTATTACGTTAATACATGTACCGCGATATCTCGTACCAGCTGAAATATGAGCACATTAGGTCGTTTGAAACATCACAAACGACAGATTCACCTGAGTTCCAGTTTCGGCTCCCGCAAAACCAGGTTTGTTTGCAGCTGAGTGTATTTGGCAACTGTTTGTCTGTTTTCGGTTGTGATCCACAGTAAGCCGAGCGTTTCGCTAGGCCCGCGGCTGTCAGCAGTACATGTTAGAATTATTATCCGAAAATGGCGTGACATGAACTCTCTTAAAGTGAGGTTATCCGGATCAATCAAAAGATAGTCATGTGATGTACTGCTAAATATGAGAAGTGTAGGGTAGAAAATGACTAAAAAATGGTGTTAACCTCCGGCGATCGAAAGGTTTGTCACGGTTGACCATAACAGAAAACCTTTTGTACTATCTTGTAATATCAGAACACAAATGATACAATTGGTTAACCCAGCTTGTTATTCTGATTGGTTAACAGGATGAGAATGTGAGGACATTGCTGCACCACACAAGTCATTTACAATCCATTCACGTGACACCGCATATTAGTGATAAAAATGACTAAAAATCATTTCTGGGTAGTCTGCAGGACAGTGCCATGCAATCCGCGCCGATTACTTTCTGTTTGTAACTGCAGACTCTTTGTTTTCCTCACAAGGGGGTTCATTTAACTGACATGCGACTCATTCTACCTCGTTATCCAGGTGTGTGTGTGTGTGTGTGAAGAAACTGCGCTTCGAATTGATCACAAGACAAACATGGGCTTCACAAACAACTGAAGCAAACATTGAATATCTTCCCAGTGTTTGTCAAGAACAAAAGCTCGGTATCAGACTGAAATTCCAGGATACTCTGTAGCGGTTTTGTTTTTCTCAACCAACACAATGTCTATTGTGGTGCCCAGAAAAGTTGTGTAGCTGTAGAACAGGGAAATTTCACGGTTTGCACCGGAGAAAAATCGCGACGTATTCAAATTCAGTCCTGAAAAACTTGACCAATGTTACCATAGGGTTTTCAACTTTGAGTGCAAAGCAATTCGGACTACAAGAATTGATTAGTTCGGCGTTCATCAGTGAAGTTGACCTCCTGATACCGCGTAGTACATTGACACAAGTGCACGAAATGTGTAATTGATCTTTTCAGCTGGCGTATTTCAATCAACTCACTGTGGGATAACAAAAAAACATGATACGCGTACTTGAGTGTGATGCAAGCACGAACGAGGGCTGTTTCTATTAGTTCACGTTGCTGTTGTATTTGTATGGTATAAGATGACAGAGTCGGACGTTTTATGAGTTCCATAAAGGGAGTAATGTGTGACGGTCGGGGATAAGCCGTGGGATTTTGCCATGTCACTGCGCGTATCTAGACATTAATAACAAAGAAGGGCATTAAACATTGTGGAAAAAAACTGCTAACCCCCCTTTTTAGGGTTTGTGCAGTGTCCACTGGCAGGAATGAACAGTGGAAAGCGGGGCGATCAATCAGTTGCCACAGCAACAGCGCGAACGAGAGTGAGAATTCGGTCCAGCTGTACCACACCATTCAAGGAGCCGCCACTCGATCAGAGGTCATCAAATTTCACAAGTAGTACTTTTGTCTTCCAAAACACGTGAAAGATTCTAAAAGCACTGCTGTTCGAATATTGTCGGTCTTCCCTCCACCTCAAGGCGCAGTTGACTTGAAGCATAACCACGAATCGTCAGTGGACACATTACAGAACTGAACACGCTGTCTTGTACTAACTAACTGATGTCCAACCGCAGTGAAATTCGCCCGAGTTAGACTAAATGTAGAGGCGGATATGAACCTGCTGGCAGTTTGCTGTCAGTACTGTCATCTGATCAGGTACGGCTACTCAGAGAACTGAATTCTGAAGCACATACATTCAAGAATACGAGTCAACACAAGCTGACGAAACTCTGTATTTTCGTGATCTCCACTTCTGCTCTGTACAGATCAAGGGTTTACAAAACTAGAAGCGGGTGATCCATACAAGTAGATCAAGGATAAGGCGGAGTAAAAGTGTGGAAACTGTTGACGTAACGATTGAATGGCCTGCGGAGACAGTGGTCACGTGTGCAGACTCAGTGCGCCTAAGAAGTATTTCAGAGTACACGGGCTCAGTGTGCCTCATCTACGACCAGATACTAACATCGGACGGATCTTGTTAAGTAGACAGGCAGTTGGTACAGTATTCAGAAGGCGTCGTAAGAACTGACCTCATCTACGACCAGATACTAACATCGGACAGATCTTGTTAAGTAGACAGGCGGTTGGTACAGTATTCAGAAGGTGTCGTAAGAACTAATCACGTGATTCGTATCAGCAAATTGAGCGACGGCTGCGCTGATTGGATTGTCAGCTGAAACGGGTTAGGCTCCTTTATTTATCTGTATAGCTGTCGTGTCGTCCCCCTAGATCATTTCTGATATTTAAAGGCATCAGTCATGGCTCTTTGAGTGGAGTGACCGGGAGGGTTATCCGAAGTGGGTGATGCAAACGCCCAATCGGACAGTCGGTGGACGTATCCCTCAAGAAAGACAGATTGATGAAGGTAGTTTTCCCCATTTGGCTGGTTAGGCCTTCTCAACTGCAGTGGTAACGTATCTTAAGGTAAATCTGTCTAGATAGTCATTTTTATGAAGCAAGCTCACTAGCAAGTAGTGTTTGGCCTTAGATTGGCCAGGTCACAGAACTAAATTTCCATCATATTTTAGTGGGACAATGTTGTTGAAGTTAGTGGATTGTTCCGTCCAAGTTGGATCCCGGAGAACCAAAAGTCTATTCAAGCTATCAGTGACTCTTGGTGGCTGCACATCTAGAAACTACATTCAAATCAAGCAAAAGTACTGCCAGGATTTCGTTGTTCAAAATTAGTCTTCGGAAGTAGTGGAAACATCATGGAAGCTAATCTTGGATGCTGGTCACAATCACAACCACGCTGATTTCCCGAGTGTTTTCACGAATTCTTCCGTATGTAAGTGGTTTTACGAGGCGAACCACGGGTTTGGACTGTGTGTGAACTTATTCTGAGCCGCCAGTCGAGGGTTGCTCATCACAGAGTTTATGTAGTCACGTAACACTCGTTTGAATAGCCCCCTACGTTGTCCTGACACGATAATTCTCTCCAGTCCTTACTGAATTCATGAAACTCAAATTTATCCGCCAGCAAGACTTATCGGCGGTAAACCAAAGTAGATCGTCTGTCTGCTACTCCACCAACGCATGCTGGCGCAGCTGGACTCTCACTTCTGAACGTTCACTTTTGAGTTCATTTGTTTGTTCGTTTGACTGGCTGGCTGGCGCCAGAATGATCGCGTCGGAACAAGGACAGAAAAGGAATTGAAATTGGATTCCACCTACCATGCAGAAACTCACAACCACAGGACTTATTCGAATAAACCAGAAACTGATATCATGGGATTAGTGAAACTTTCATCTGAGAAGTCATCACTCGAAAGGCCAGTCAACACGTGACCACAGGATGTGGATCGCGATACTGAACGATGATTGGAGCTATGCCCTGTCTACGTGAGAGCTAATCACTGCTGATCAGGCCGAAGGCCAAGTGTTCAGACCACTATAACATACGATATACACAAAAAAGGGCCGCTTTGGAAAAGAACGTTGGTCGATTCTATGAGGTGCTCTTTCTTTAGGAGAGTATCAAACGCCAATATGGGAATGAGGGGGAATTTTTTTGGCACTATTCATCGAAGTGACTCGATTTTGAACAAGTTTTTCTGGAGGTTGGAAACTCGCGTAGAACGTTCATGTGAAGCACGAAAAACACCTGCTTTTTTATTACTTTTCCACCAACTAGTGTTTCCAAACCTGAACATAAACAATGAAACGCTTGGCCCGTCAACCAAATTAGTTTCCCTCTCAGAGAAAAATTGATGCTCCTTTATTGTCCATCTTCAAGTTCAAATTAATGAGTATACCGAACGGTCGATATGATTGTCATTTCCCCCGACGGCCAGTAGATATGTTTGAAACATGTGCGTGTGAGAGAGTAGGCAATAGTAACATGTGTTTGTGGGGGAAACAACAAAATCGTCACTCTTCACTGCGAACCGTTTACGGAGACTGGCGAACGAAAAGAACGGAGCATGGAATTGGGCCTTCCCAGCAAAACGTTTATGCAAATGCTGATTAATGTGGATAGAAATGCAACCTGCTAAAATAGGTTGACTTGCAGATGATGGTGATTGTGACGACAGACTCGTGTGTAACATTCTCCGGCTGCTTTAATGCCAATATTCTGCTTGCCCTTTCATTTTGCACAACATTCGAAGCAATGCACTATCTTTTCTCAACAAAACAATCTACTCGTAAGGTTGCTTAAACTTTCTCGATAGCCCACCACTGGATTCGCCCTTTATGAGGTCCATCAGGTAGACAAACGTTCATTTTATTTTCGTGAATACCAGTCATTCATTCCCCCGGTACAATGTGATTTGAGTGTACCTTGTATCCGATTCGAGGTCTAGGGTTGACGGGGGTTGTGGGACTATTCCTACCTG
>NW_008751705.1:837417-844327 GCF_000715545.1 Opisthorchis viverrini | reverse complement strand
CTACCTGGTGAGTCCCGAGATGGATAGAACTGGCAATGGACCACTTTAAGCCATTTGAGTAGTATGCTACGTCAAGGAAAAAACGAAACGCACCTTGTTCACCCAAAAATTAGGTTCGTGTTTAGAGAATTATTTGTTTGAGGAAGCATAAACTAAGGTGACATAGTAAAATGTGGTACTGTAGTATAGGGCGGTTGTCAGACACAATTCGAAAAATTCAGACGTTTTAGGCCGTTTTCTGTAATATAAATTTGAAATTTAAATTCTACTGTTTGTGACCCTTAGGAGGTTCCACCGAAGGAAGTTACTGTTATCACTGTGCTGAACTCTGGTCACTTTCCATACCCCTTCCGACAGGTAATTTTGGCCTTTTTCAAAACACAGTTAGCCAACACCTTGAGTCGACTGGAGAATAACTGACACTTCTGGATGAAAGTACTTGATACCCAAACGTTTCAGCTACTATTCATTTTAACAGAATAAAAGCGTCCATAATTCAACGACTCTTACTGAATGAGAGCAAGTGAAAAGGACCGAATGGCACGGCAGTTTCGACCGCAGCCAGCTGTCATCACCAGGTGGAGGTCCCTGTTCGAAGGGGGGACGCGCAAGCTACTCTGAGTAAAACGAACCGACTACGTTTCGTGAGTTGTGCATTACTGTTGATTTCCAACAAGGATAAAAAACACCTGTACAGTTTAACTCAGCTCTTCAGTAACAAATTAGCTTCATATACAGGGCAAAAATTCAATGGATATACACCGAAATCTAAAAGGAATAATTCATATGAAGAGTGAAACCCCAAATTGAGAAGTCTTCACCTGAGGAGCTATCGAACAACTGAATACGAAGTGCGGTGATAAGTGGCTCTATAGCCTGACCAAGTGCGGGCTAATCACAGTGATGATCCCCCTTCCGTGGCCAAGTGGTTAAGTGCTCACATCACTAGCTGGGAGGTTTTGGGCTCAATATCCCTTGGAAACCTGTGAGATGCGCACTACCGATTATTCCTGGTGGGGAGGAAACCGCTTCATGGCTCTGCAAGGTCGATTGACTTCACAAACAGGACAAAATCTGATTGGAGGAAACCACTAAGTTTTAAATGACCCAAGGGCTTCAAATCAAGAGTACATTGTTCGTAGAATGACACGTGAACGTCAAAGGGATTGCTGGAAGGGGCAGTAATAAACATGACGAGTGAATCCGGTTCCAGTAGTCATCAGTCAGCTCTTTAAAAATGAAGAATTATTGGACGAAGAACAAGTAATGTCTCTGAAGTTTGGGACGCAACTTAGAGAGACTGTCAAACGTCAGTGCATGCAGAACGGCAAATACCGTTTTTGAGAGCCAAGAATCAAAGCACTCAGGCTGATTGGGGCCTGAGAAACTTTTATATATTAACATCCACATATACATAGATATGTATGCATACACACATGTATGAGTAGATGCATTCATATGTATGTATATGGGTAATCTGTCAAACTGGCCCATTTCCGTTTGCAAATACATTAGCGTTTGTTGTGAGAATCACACAGGCCACTGAACATATAGTATGTACAGTTTCTTTTACTTATTCGTACGATAAACGAGAGAAACGTATGAACTTTTGCATCCAGCCATAAAAGGGGTCATCTTGAACGCACAGAGACTGTCGCTTTCACAGACAAGCTGCAAGAACCTCACACCTACTAGTTCCCATTATCTGTGGTGTCTAAAGGACAGTTTAAATACTGCAGTAAGGGCTGTATTGTTGTATGGACGCGAGACATGACCAACGCAGACACATGCTTTGAAGCGTCTTTAGGTTGATAATGTGTTGAAATATTGGTAGCTCGGGTGAGTTTATTGGTTGTTGATCAGGTGGCTGTTGATCTGTTCCCCGAGCTTGACAATTGGCTTGCAAACGTTTCGTCGCCATACGAGGGGACATCGTCAGTGCGCAGTTGGGTGGGTGACCCCAATTACCAAGCTCGGGCGTTTTTAGGTTTTTGATCACTGATGCTTCAGAAGTGTTGCTGGTGTCCGATGATATCAGCCAATTCGTAGCAAGGTGAGTGGAAAACGGATAATTGGTAATGCAGCAGATATTTCATTCGCGGAACATGTTCAGCACCATCAACTGCAGTGGATCGGTCATGTGCTACGAATGCTGAAACATCGTCTACCGAGACAAGTATCGTCCTCTGTGCCTCCCTCAGAATGACGCAAACCGAGAGGTGAACAACGTATGACTTGGCAGAAGAGTGTGAGAGATTTTACCAAGTGTTTTGGGTATTGGCGGTGTTGTATGTCTTCCAGGATGGGGTCACCGTGACCTCTGCGGTGCTTGGCTGAGAACAAGTCAAGAAATGGCGGCGTGTTGTCAGTTTCTTTTCGGATTATCAGTGTAGGCACCATAGAATGCTTGCGATAGTCCAGCACCAGTTTCATCCTCCACCCAAACTTTTTGTTTTGTATCAAATCAAGACTTAAAGTGTAATTATATAAGCTTTTTGGTTGTACGACAGTGGAGCGTCAGTTTCAACACTGATATTGCTCTCTCCGATGACAATAAAGCGAGGCGAACATCGATACTTAAGTGTTGCACAAATACTGCAGTGACACTCAGACATAGACCCGCATGTGTGTGCGCCCATCACTTTAAAGATTCCTTTAGAAAGCAGCATGTCCTTGCTGAACAATCTGTCCGCTCAATGGCAAAGGAGACTTATTGGCTACTTAAATTTCTAGTCTACTCCAGCACTCTCAGTAATCACTTACGGACTAAAACACTCACATACTAAAGCAATCGTTAGAGTCAATAGCTTCGTGCATCACGTGATTGAAGGCCCTATCAGGGGCAAAGTAATCCGAATCACGAAGCAAAGAACAGTAACCAACTCTTTTTTCCATCACTAATCAGTCACACACAGTGAATCCTCTGCTGAACCTCGATCGTATCCAATAGGTCGCAGATTTCTATCTCATAAAACACGAGAAAACCTCGAATCCGCGACTTTTCGGCCATTAGTTTGAGCAGTTAACCGTTCGTCCAAGAGCAGCCCATCATCATTGAGATCAACTCTCACTTAGGCAGTATACATTGCCATTCACCATTCAATTACGGTAGTGAATCATCGGTGTTCTAGACCAATGATGATGACTATTCAATGACGGAAACCACATCACGTGGTCATACTTGCTGACTAGCTCCTTGAGTGGCGACTTCTCAGTTTCCTCCCACTTTTGATGCCACAAAACAACTCCTGCCTGTCTCCGTGTAAAGATGGTATTTGGTGAAAATCACCCTGAATCACCCGGAGAAAAGACTCCCCACATAGCGTCTAATCACTCTCATTATACAGAACGTGGATAAACGCGTTTTTAGACCTCACTCTGTGCTACTTACGGACGGAGAATACAAAACACAAAACAAAATAATCTTGAGATACATCCCGAGGCTTCAACGTATACGGTACATTAGAAACCTGCTATCAACTTATAATTTAGATGTGATATCTTTTCTGTCACACGGGAAATCTACAACAAACTGGAATATTCATTTTTGTGAAGACCACAAGATCCATCCGAACATTTGGGATTTCCAATGAAGCCAGAAATTCCAATGAACAAAATGTGATAACACAATGTACCCTAGTCTCGAGGGCCTGACTGACTAATTTTAATCGCCGTGATGAAGTACTGATCCACACACCCACACAAATTTGATTGGTCCACCTGGTCCTATAAATTATCCACTCTGTTCGAAACATTTGTCGACCGATTCAAAAACGATGAAGCCAGTGATTTTCGGCAGCATCTCTCTGCTACACCTGGTGATGGTGCTTGCAGGTGGCTCTGACTGTCTTTCATTGCCAGAAAAACACACCCTTTCCCCAATATGTCCCGGTCAACGTATACAATGGTTCCGCTCAAGAATTATTGCGAATGGACCCAAACATCGTTTTCATACTGAAACTTTGGAACAATGTCAGCATCGATGCATCGAAAACATTCGTTGTATTGCTGTGGAATATGAGGTAAGCAGCACAGTAATTGATAGTTGAATGCTTCGAATTAGACATTCACCTGCATATCAATCTGGTTTTGATGGGAGACTCACCTGGAACTTAGCTGAGTCCTTCGTTTGTGATGAGTAATTTACTACGGCTATATAGGTGGATTATCTTTAAAATATGTACCTACTCGACATGCTCACAATCAGTGAAGAAACGAATCAATCTTACCTCAGCTTGTCGGACTATTTGCCGGATTCCCGTCAACTCAGATTGCTTAAAGGAATAAATCACTTTTGGGTAGAAGTTTCTGGGATAATACCGCAGGTTGCTCTCAGAAGCTTGCTGTATAAATCATAGATTTTCGAAGCCTATCTCTCCTGGGAATTTAAAATGACCGTTGGGCACAAGGGGTCACCTTTTCGCCGAGCCCCTCAAATTCAAGGAAGAGAGACCACAGCGCAAAACACATCGGGAAGGGACCAGTCGGAAAGCGGACGTAGAAAACCGCAAAGGGGGTATTTAACAAACCAATGGAATGCAAACTACACAGACCACAACGCAGCCAAAATGATGAGGGAAGCAATAAGATTACGAGAAGAATGTTCACCAATGGGCTAGTCGTACGAGAGGATAAAAATGTTCTTGGAAAGCTATATAAATGCAGATAGGTAGGATGGAATACCCAGCTAACTGTGCGCTGTGTCCCCTGGACTGGGGGGGGGCGTTTGCGAACCAGTTGCCAAGCTTGGCGAACATATCAGTGGGGATCCGATCAACCACCTTGAGCAAATCCTTAAGATTTTCGACCTAGGATTTCTGGCGATTCATTCTTCTTCTTGAGGCGATCGGTTGACCAAATGATTGCCTGTTCTCAGCCCTATACAGGAGCACCATCTAAAGTTAACATGTTACGCGATCCGCAGTTATCATCAGTTTGATTTCTAATCATAATGACGTGATACTACACCTTTTGTGTTTCCATTTTTATCGGTAGTCTGAGGACGTTTCTGAAGCAAAGAAAGTCTACTCTAAAAGTTCATCAGGGTGATTCATTCTTACTGAGAGCGCATCTTACAGAACGCATCTCGTGAACCTCAGAGGTTCGATGTGACTCATTGATTGACTCATTGCATTTCGGATTTGGTCACGTGCTGCTACAGCCAAATGTGAGTGGCATGAAAGAAAATGCTATAAACGTCCGGCTACATGCGATGGGTAGCGTCACAAATGATGATGAAACGGATAGCCTTCTTTTTTGTCCTGAGCATGCGGCAAGCCCATTGTCCAAACCGTAAACTTAGGTGGATTTTTTCGGGCCTGATTATTCATCTTTCACTTTGGGTAGGAAGTGACAGAGCAAAACTCGAAACGTTACGTCAGTCTTAGCTTGTGCTTCTGGTGCACGCGTACAGCTAATCAGTTAGCCTTGTTCACCTGACTTACGGGGCAGTTGGATTGCAAACGTTTCATCACCAATCGAGGTGACATCGTCAGTGCGGGGTTGAGTGGGTGAATTCCTCCTTTCTGCCTCTGATTACACAGCTTCTAAGCAGTATCTGGTAGTTCTGGAAACGGTCCTCGTGTAGTTTGATTGGTCTCCTGTGAATCTGACGTGGTCTCAATATCCTGTGTCTGGATGGTTCGTTGGGTGCATTCGATTCGGCGGTTCTGTATGTGGTTGTCATGCTGTGATTCGGTCGTTTCCTTCTTGCCGAGAGACCACGTCAGATTCACAGGAGACCAATCAAACTACACGAGGACCGTTTCCAGAACTACCAGATACTGCTTAGAAGCTGTGTAATCAGAGGCAGAAAGGAGGAATTCACCCACTCAACCCCGCACTGACGATGTCACCTCGATTGGTGATGAAACGTTTGCAATCCAACTGTCAAGCTCGGCAAACAGACCAACAACCATGGTGGAGTCAGTTGACGATGTCTTTAATTCGTTCGGTTTTCCTCTATATACCTGATAGCTCTTTGTTTTCAACAGACCTGGTTTTGTTCAACTGGCATACCGCTCGTTAGTGTTGGTTATCTAGGCGCGGCTGTGTCCTGGAAGACGCAACGCGCCGAAACAGTCGTTAAAACAAACAATGGTTCTACAAACATAGACCACAAACAGCCCGTGTGAGCCGAGCGTTTCCCGATAACAAAAACCGGCGGTTTCACAATACCATGCCCAAAACAATTGCCGATGTTTCCAGTCGCAACGATGCCCATCAACGTCTTGTAGCAGGAAACTAGCAAACAGAACGCCTAAACTAATAAAAGGGGGGAATTAATGAGGCAAACAAAAGAATTTTTAACTTTCCAGCCTTTAGGGCTGAACAAACACAATGGGAATGCTGGATATCTGGGGTTAGAAACTGGTCGGCAAACTAACATTGAAGCCAGTCCACTATGAAATGCCGAGAAGCCCTGCGCAACTGTTTCAACCTTATTGGGACGCATCAGCTTTGAGCATCTTATGAGACTACAGAGTTTTGAGCCAGCGACCCTCTGATGGGTGGCTGAACACTTATTTGTTAAGGCATGAGCTGACTATCAACAGTTCGGTCAACTATGGAAAACGAACAACGAGTGGGGCGAATGTATAGAACCGCCTAGCAGTGTGGTTTCACAGGAATATATCTGAGTTATATTTTACGGTCGGTCCAACACAAACCTTCATACAGTTCAAGCAACCTGTGTCAGATCAGCCATTGACTCAGCTTTAGTTTACACGTATTACGTTGATACAGTTAAACCATTCTAGAGCCAACGCGTACAATCCGGGCCAAATACGCTTGTTTCGCATGTAAGGACGCTGTAGGGTGAGTTGTGTATATGGTCGTTGGCTTGTTCGCTGAGCTGGGCAATTTGGTTGCAAACGTTTCATCACCAATCGAGGTGACATCGTCAGTGCGT
>NW_008751705.1:820945-835573 GCF_000715545.1 Opisthorchis viverrini | reverse complement strand
TGCTCTCATTAAGTACTCTTTCGTATTTTTTGAGACGGTTGTGGGCATCTGTTATCATTAACTTAACCATTCGTCTGCCATACTGTCTTGCTAGGGCCCACGCCTGCGGATGGTCTAGCGCAGGTCTGTGATTAGTACTGGGTGGTAGCACGTTCCTACGTAGACATTCAGGGAGGAAGTGTAATTGTTCGCGCGTAGGGGCTTGTCGGCAGGCGAAGTTTTCCCAGCGACGAGCGATGTACGCCCGAATTGGTTTTCTATAGAGGAGAATGTCGGTAGCTCAGGTAGCGTAGACGGTCGTTGGCTTGTTCGCTGAGCTGGGCAATTTGGTTGCAAACGTTTCATCACCAATCGAGGTGAATTCTATTGCCTACCCACAAAGTAAGTTTGCTTCACGAAGAATCATTTATTTTGGCAGGTGGCGGTGACGCTGAGACAGATTTTCTCTCTCGCTCAAGAGGATGGAAAGCCAGTTTAACAGGCGGTGGAAGTAGTTTGTAGGGGTCGGCAACATGTAGCCCCTTTGAAGGGGTAGACGCGTTCCACTATGCACAAATGTGCTCTAGTTTTTTTCATCTTTTTAGGCAGAGCAAATCATCATCCTCATCGACAGCATGACATCAGTGTTCAGCACCGATGCTTCACTGCCGTAGAGCAAAATGTCATACTGATTGGCGCGCTAAGTAGTCTTGAGACTTCTGGACGAGGCCAACCATTTTTCAGTTATTTCCCAAGGTGCATTTTGAGATTTGCTGCATCACGTACGATCGGACAGGAGACGAATCTTACAACAGGTCCTACGGTTTCACTGGTAACAGAAATATACAATAAAACCGAACAGCGGGATTGAATTTGGCGTTCAGACATTGTGACTTCCTGATCACTGAAAAGATTCGATCCCTCTTGGACGGTAAAAGGCTCGTTATAAGTTGAGTTCCTTTCCAGCTACTTTGACAAAGATGTTTATGATTGGAACAAGTGGATTTTCTTAGGGAGTAAAACCTTATACTGCATTAGCAAAAATAAACGAAAGGTTTCAAGTTCACTGGAATAAAGGCGGAAACTCAGTAGAGAGATGAAGGGATAAGTCAACTTGAACGACTCTCGAGTGCGTCACCAAACCGCCCTTGCCTCTCAGTGAATACTGAGTATACCACGAAGCAACGCAATTCGGAAACTCAGAACAAGAACAGGCAGCTGAGTTGTCTGAAAAGACCGAAGGATATCACGCAATAGGGGAATTAGGGGCGGTTGAGATAGAAAGTTGAGGACAGATTGGCGAAGGGAAACTATTGACCTATGGGAGACGCAGATACATGTAGCATCTTTACAAGGCCTCACTGCAAAGTCATTTAGTCAGATGTGAGATGTAAAATAGTGATACTGAATCACTGCACCGTTACTAATCCAGACAATATAGAAACAATCGCCTGTCGCAGCCAGAACTTGTGCATAAACGGACGACTTCTAGATTTGTTGGTTGTTTACCACATGTGTCACAAATATTGATGCAAAATAACTCACCACAAGTAAACCACTTTTATTCTTTAGCAGTAGCATACAGCGATAAAGTCTGATATGCCGAGCCTTATAGTCCACAGTAAAAAGATCTCCGAAACGAGTCAACTCCAGCATAGTGAAAGTCCTGCTTCTTGGAGCGGAACTATTCCAAGCTGAAAATTGACGTTCCTAAAATCATTGAGTACAACTGACAGAGCTGGACGTGGGACAACGTACGTCCACCCGCAACACTGACTCACACTTCGGAAGGTTCATTATTGTAAACCCATCATTACTACTTATAAGGTCACTGAGAATACTGAGTTGTCCGCCACCGGCTCACCAAGTAGACCTATTTTTTGTATCATTATCGGTCTTCTTTCCAAAGTGAATATCAAATTGTACATATGATATACCCCTTTGAAAATTGATCATATCGGGTTGTACGAACCGCATACAGGGATGGGATATATGATGGGGCCAGTAAAGTGCAACAGGGTAGAGAAACAACACGGCAGGAAAAAACACCCGTAGAATTATCGAACTAAGTGCCTTAATTCGTCAGCTTATTAGGCTGTAAGCCAAAACTGTTTGACAAAGGTCACCTTCGTCGTAAAAATAGATTGTGCCAGGTTGTTTGGCGTGCAAATGGTCGGTCGGTGTTCTCTGATTAGTACAGGCTTGCAGACTGTAAGTGGCCCGTCAACAGCGCTACGTCAGTGCTCAGAGCCGATGCCTCGCCGCCGTACAATCATGATTTACTTGAAAGGTTTATTGTGAAAAACAATGTTAATGTGGACGAAGAGTGGACGAAGAATGCTAACAGTCAAGCTCCAAGATGCCCACACCTCCGAGTATTCTGACATTGGTTAGCAGTCATATTTTGCGGCATCTAAAGCCATGCACACAGGGATCACGCGTACCCTGTCCTGGAAGGTAAGTCGCGCAGACGGTGCCCAGGTACTTCCTGGCAGATTTCCTATCTCTCTGCAGACCAAAGTTCAACCACCACTCTGATTTTACCATTCTGAATTGGGCGATGGTTCGGTTTGCGCGATCGATGACTATACCACCAAAGCTTTTGGTGTTGAAGATATTCTTCCGAGGAAGTCCTTGTTCCAACCGAGCACTCGTTTCCTAGTTGTCTCATTGCGGATCCACAGGCAGGTGATATGGTTCTGAGACAGTGGTTACCAAAAGACGGGAATCCTTTACCGTAATCTGATACGCGAGTCACTTGAAATTGCGGGATACATTGGTTTTTCACTGTGAAAGTGAACGCAGCCTTAGAGATTTCCGCGTTCACGTCATCCACCACACACTGCGGTACGTACGTACACAACTTCCGAGATACGTGAAGCATTTCGGGAAAACTAAGGTACCTCCTTGGACTTTAAGTGACATATTTAGTGGCTATTCAATGCATAACAATATGAAGTTACACTTTGGAGTTGGCAAAGAGCATATCAAACGATGGAATAGTCGGTTCATCCTCAAAATCTACACATTCTTCTCTTTGAAGGCAAGAACGATACCGACCACACAATCCCAGATCAGTAAGGTATTCTACATCACGTATTTGAACTCCAGAGGTTTGAGGAATATCCAGAATTTAGATCATTACCTAGTCCATCATGGAATTGAATAGAAATGAAGAAAGAGGGACTCTTTATTGGACAACATCGTGTGTACAAAGGCTTCTGGATAAATCTCTCCATATATTCTAACACGCCAGAAAGTTTGGGAATACAAAGAACTTATTACTGTGACATGCTGACAAGTTTGATAAGGAGAACAGATCGGTCAGCTGAACTTTAGGAATCCAAGACTACTTTGATTATGAGTTGTTTGTACGTATGACGTTGTTATAACACTTTGCGGAGTGTGGTGACGCAGTCAAAACAACCTCTACGCGGCCAATAACTAAGTCGCTACTGTTGAGCCAATGATTCATAAGCTGCCAGAAATTGACGAAGGACGAGTGGTGCTCACACCAGAGTCAATCTGTTGCCCCAGATTGATTACCCCACTCACTAGGCCTAATTTATTAGGTAGGCACCAGTGCAAGTCTTCCTGAGTTGTCTGAGACTTTGGACTATGCGGCATCCATACCATGCGGTAAGCGATACTCGGAGTGACCTAAGTCGTCATAAATCCGGGCAGATCCCGCGTTCAAGGTTCTCATATTGCCCGAGAAACTTATTCTGGCCGTAAGCATTGCTGTTCACGGTGCTGGGTCCAGCAGTCAAGGTTTCTTGCCATGCTGCAAGTATTTGTGCTAGTTAACCCCCTGAAAGTCTTGCTTACAAACAGTTTTAATGGACCGATCACACGTGGCGCAACCACCAAAAGCTCAGTTCTGCATCGCACCACAAAATGGCGCTAACATTCTCACCCATCCTGATCACGAAACGTATGTCTTACCACCAACTGAACAGAATGCGCCACCGAAATTCTTTCCAGTGTTGAATAGCTCTATATTAAGATCGTATCGTGAACGTGCCACGCAAGGCCGATGCCCTTCTTATCAGATAACTTACCGTTCATTTCAATGTGAACTGTCTGAAGTGAATTCAAAACGCTTATCTACTAGCGTGCACTTGAGGATAACTACTTCGGTCATTATATGTTGGACGGTCTGCTATCAATTGCATCTGAGCGAGAACTCCACTTTCTGCAACCTAGAAACAGCAAACTACTGGTGTATCGACTTAGACTAGTGTTAAAACATGTAAGTAGTGTCTGATCAAGTGTCAAAGCTCCGTCCCTGCATGTGGTGGAAGGTTAATATATAAATTATGGAACCACTTTGCATTGCTTGTCCAGGAGATTGATACTTTTAGCAGTTCAAAAACTCTGGACATGAGAGTTATACTTCCCTGTCTAGTACCTGCTTAGTTCATGTTGGTCGACGAACGACATCATAGTGAGAGGCCTTCGTCCTGCGTGGAATCTTTGGAAATAATGTGAAATTACATCTTTTGAAGTATACATAAGAAGAACTGCTTCCTGCTGTTATATGTGTGAAGGTCTGCCGTCGGTGACATTCAATCAGGAACCGAAAAATTATCGTTAGTCATCAGACTAGTGTGTCCCCTAATGTAGACTCCACACTGTTGTCTGTTTTACTTTACGGGAAGGCGACAAGAAGGTACTAATTTGCGTGGTATTACCCCGCAAAAACCCATCAAGTCACGGAATTTTCTGGCGAGCCCAACAGAACTTTGACAACAGCATATCATCGATTTTGCCAAGAAATATCAGTGCGAATCGGAAGTGGTAAGGATTTTGTAGTCGGCAAAGTAATATCCCGGAAGAAAGAATTGACACAATGGGAGCTATGTGATCCTCTAGGGCTTTGAGCTCTGTGAAGTATTTTACGCAAACGCTTCTGGGTTGTTCCCAAGAATAAGCAAGGCTAATGAGGCAATCACTGGTTATGCTTGCAGCCGACAATGCGTTTGCCATGGTGAACTTGCTGTTTTGAGACGGGTTCATACTACTAACACGAGTATTCAGTAGCTCGAGGAAATAAGCTCAAAGTTAGCTGAAGAAATTCCGTTGATGGACAGTCCTACAATGAGGTTTCATGAGGGACTGATGCTACAAGCCAATCATAGGTGCGCATACCAAAACAAATTTGATTGGTTTGGTGAACTCCATAAATAACCAATGTGCTTAGAATCAGCTGGGGATAGATACGGACAATGAGTTCAACACTTTCCATTGGCCTCTCCATGTTATTGTTCCGGATGATGGTTGTAAACAGCCAGGATTGTTTCACAGTTCCACCAAACCACATACTTTCTAAATCGTGCCCTGACCATCAAATACAGTGGTTTCTCTCACGGACGTCTGCACTTGGAAGCAAACGTCGCTTTCATTCCACAACTTTGGAAGACTGTAAACAAAAATGTATTGAAAACCTCGTTTGTATTTCGGTGGAATATGCGGTAAGCCGGATAGGTTAGAAGGTTTATTTTGAACTGTTTATCGTTATACAGGGTGATAACTACTACAGGCATTAAAGACCGAGAGTGTGATGTCTGGACTGTGTGTCTAGGACAGTTGGGAGTGTTTCGGAGTGGAGGTTAATAGTCCCAACACTGAATGAATACCACTCAGAACCTGCTAACCACCGAAAAATCATTCACTCGAATAGCGCATGATCTTACCCTGGTTGGTTGTGCTAAAAGGATCTTTCCGGAAGTGTAAAAAGTACGAGTACATTAGCATTTCAAAGGCTTATTACTGTTGACGTCTTCCTACTGAAACGTTTATTTTATAACACATCCGTTATGTCGTGGTCTACATTAAAACAACTAAGTGGTGAAGGGTACCCAGTTTAAAAAGAAGCGTGTGTGTGTCTCCACTAGGTTCGCATCATTCGACATTCTGCCCCCAATTCTCAACGATAATAATGACGTTCTCTCGCAAGCATTTACTCGCGACAATCATTGCAATCAATTACATTCTAACACCTCATATACCCCTCTCCCCCGATTATTTCTTGCAGCTGGATTCATCAGGCCAATCATGGCCGATTTATTTGTATTATTTATTTATTCATTTTATTTAATAATATTAGTATTATTAACAACCTCTGTTGTTAATCGCACTCCGTTATCTGCGCCCACATATTAAATGGCGCACAGAGTAAAATGTGTGTTTTTGGCAAAATACTTGCATTAGACTCGAGAAAATTCACTGAATATTCTCGAAACACGATCTTAAAGCGGAATAAGGGCTGCGAATTCGGTAAATAAGTAGTGCAAGTAGTATCATATCATACTACGTTAATGAGCCCACCGATTAAGTTTAGTCTTGGGTCTAATCTTGCCAGAATTACGTGAAATTCAGATAACCAATTGGTCATGTACGATGTTTGGCTTGGAACGGAATAATCGGCTCACCGTTGTGATAATCACCTAAAGTTCCGTGAATTTTTCAGATCTCCTAAATCCCTTTTGAATATCATCTCAACTAATAAATCCTTTCGCAGTCTGAGATTAACCTAAACTCTTTATATTCGCCAGGATTTTGATGATGACGTGATATTTTCGAAGAAATCCTTAACTCGTCGGTCACTTCCAAAGGAGGTACGCTGCATTCTCCATAACTCAGGTGGACTTCGACACCGTCAGAAGGAATCAAAAGATCACTGCCATCAGATGTATCTGTGAGCTTGTATCTGTAGTGACCATTACTCACAAAGTTGTTCACCAACACAGGCTTTACCAGAGAATTTATTGCCACCTTGCACACACAGTGGTTCAACGCACTGCCAAAAAATATCCAGTTATCATTCCAAGCTGGTGCAGGTGTACGATTGAGGATGATTGTATCTTTTGTGTGGAATAAAACGAACAATTAAGTAGTGGATGTAACACGTGACATATCCGTTTAAGTTACTCGCCCAAACACAGCTCATCCGAATTATACATCTGCCCAAGTTGAGTTCGTCAGAATTTTTTGAAAAAATTAGTTTGGTTCCAAATGGCTTGACATTTTTGTAAGCTGGTGGCAAAAATTTGATTAAAAAAGCATTACTACAATGTAGGACCATACTGTGATTTGACTGGTGAAACAGTCAACCGAAGTGAGTGCGTAATTCGACGAAGAGAACTACTGAATGGGTGAACTGGATAATACCGATCCCCTGAAGCAAAGACAGGTTTGATAGGTGCTCACGAGTAAACTAAAATGCCCTGAACGAGAGAAACAGCTAAAAATCTAACAAACAGTCTCACTTGATGGGGAACTCAAAAAATGCCAACTGAATCCCACGCTTCTAGCATTCTTCCTCGTTTGTATGTGTTGCACCGGGTCGCTTCATTTTTCACTTGAAACGAAATTCTCAAGACCCAGACCTAACACACTACTCATAAAGGACTGCACCTCCCTGGTGAGCCCCAGATATCCATCTGCGTGTCAAAATTAGCGAATGTGATCAACCTTCTGCTTTCAGGGAGATACGTTCAATGCGATTGCAACCAACAAATTTTGAACAACCCCACTGTTGTTTTATACAGTTTTCTCCCCAGTACCCCATTAATTGTAATCACTGTTATTCTTGAAAGAGATAATGACTGGTGGTCAAACGTGAATGGTAACCAAATATCAAATAAAACAACAGATTCAACGTGCGTTTCAACGACATGCACCGCTTTAGATGTCATGAGATTCGCAAAACATAATGACACAGGCTCCAAAGGTCTATTCACTTTGTCAGACTTTGATGGTGTAATGATCCTGTGTGATGTGCGGCAAAAACTCATTGTTCCTTAAGTTGCATCCACTTCAGAAAACCCAGTAAGGGGAGCAGTACGTAGCGTGTTCTGGTGAAATGAAGGAAGAGGTCAGACAAAATAAAGTTGTGATGCCCGTTGCGACAAGATTGTGGAAAATCACGGTGTTTCGCGCAAGTTAACAACACCTCCGTATGTACGGAAGCAGCGATTCTGCTTTCTTCTGTAAATGACCGCAATGAAAGTCCTATGCCCTACTCCCGCCTCCCTCAGACTGGGTTAGCCTCACTTTCTCGTGAGTCTGACTATGAAGTCAAATACCTGGGTTGATTGGTCAAAAAACGCCGTGTACATGATTCAGATTCTAAACGCAAGGAAAGTGTGTCTTCTACAACTTGGATTGTGGGACGGGAGGACTCTGTTTATTAAGGACAAAGGAGCAAGGTTTAAAAGGCGACCTACTCTAATTTCGCCGTGCGACGTGACAAGCTACAGTGCTGATACACAAGCGAGCCTCTCCAAAAGAGTTTGTCCATGTGGACTTACACAACATGCGGACGCCTCACCTTTAGTGGGATCAGTCTAGTGAATCATCAACGCATTTGCCGCTTCACTCGATAGAAAGAACCTCCTGGAACCCGGCCAGGTTTGTTCCATTTTCTAATGTCTACCCGCCCAACAATGTCATCCCGTGCATGACAACATCGTTGGTAGCAGGGTCAACAAAATTCTCCATGCTATCTACCTTGACACAATGCTACTAATCGATTCTCGGTAACATTTGCTCGACACTTTAAGGGGACAGATAAACTGTTACACTGAAGCGCAGAGGAATTACCGCATTACGCCGGTACCTCGATGACAAGCAGATAGCTGAGACTAGTGCTCATATTAACGCATGTTGGTCCGCCGATCTCATTTCCTCGGGTATGTACCGGCACCACTCTTGGAAGCATTCCGCTCCGCATTACGCCGGTACCTCGATGACAAGCAGATAGCTGAGAACAGTGCTCATAGTTACGCATGTTGGTCCGCTGATCTCCTTTCCTCGGGTTTGTATCGGCACCAAAGTCTTGAAAGCATTCCGCTCAGCGCAAACCATTTGAGGCCTCTTGTTGTGGGCAGTCATCCAGCGATCTGCTCAGTGCTGACCAACAAATCCGATTAGGAAATCAGCCATTTCTAACATCGACAACTTTGTTCACCTTGTTCAACCACATTAGACCCAATAATCCTTCTGGCATTCTTTGTCCGTGGGAGCGCTTTAGCGCATTTACAAAAGAACTCGCCCTCCGGAAGAGCCAGTATTGTAAGCATACAATCGACAAAGAGGTTTGCGAGCTACCACTTATACGACCAACAATCGGAAATCCTTAAATGAATGAATTCTCTTCGATAATTTATGGTTCTGGCTAAAAACTGGTCCAAATGACCATGAATGACACTCGGCCCATCAATATTCTCACTAAACTCATCACGTGATTCATCCTGATCAGTTTTCTCACGCTAACAAAGCAAGCTGGATTTAGAGTTTGTGGGATCCTTGGTGAAAAAAACTGAGGTGTACCTATGTTGCAGCCTTTGTACAGCCAATTCCAGTGCGTTACAACATAGTGATTCGTAGTCAGACCACTTTTCGGTGAAACATAAGGCCTTCCACCGAAATGATGGTGCTGTCGAGTCGGTTACCTATGTTTATCTGTCGTTTAGTAATCTTGTTCCCGAACGACGTTGAACATATACTGCTAAATTCCAATCAGATGATCTTATTCCAGCCGGTTGACACAACTTCATCAGTCGCTGACTGAGTAACAAAAGATGTCTGAAATATCACCAACATTGGTCTCACGCGCATCAATGGGGCGTTGCCTGCACTGTTTGAAAACACACTGGTTATCACCGTGTGGAAAATAACCTTTGAAAACGGCCCCTGGTAATATCTTTAACATGCGGTCTCCGTTGTATCGAACCGCATTCTTCGTGAACTTTGCTTGTGAAAATCACAATCTGTGTAGGTCAGAGGTCTTGTCACGACAAGTCTTCACGACGACTGGTTGAGTATTTGTCCAACCCGTATGGAGACAGATGTCTAATGTACACTAACCTGAGACCATAAAGAATTTGTTTCCCATATATGTCTGTCAGCTCCATATTTGATTTTAATGTTAAGCTTGTGGAGACTTTGTTCGATTGTAATCGAACATATTGATTTTTTCACGCAGAAAAATCGCGTGTGTGCCATCATTACCAGTGAAAACACAATCGGCCCCCTGAACACTGGGAGGAACAGTCGATATGATATGATGTGCTGCACCGAGGCTCACCCAAGTAAGCTACTAAGTCCTATCCCCACAATTCAGTTGACAGCATGCCAACATTTCCTTCCAAAAGCTATTTAGTCCAACTTTCGTCCGCACCACGTATAGTTTATTTTTGCCTTTTGTGAAAGTCTTGAGAACAGGAAAAAGGTTTCCATTTTTTCCTTGGATTTTGTTCTCATGTCGATTATAATAGTATATGTTTTCCTTGGTAATGCGTTGAAATATCGAATTCTCGCGTGAGTTTATTGATTGTTGATCAGGTGACTGTTGATCTGTTCATCGAGCTTGGTCATTGGCTTGAACCCAACTGCGCACTGATGTCTCGTATGGTGACGAAACGTTTGCAAGCCAATTGCCAAGCTCGCGGAACAGATCAATAGCTACCTGATCAACAACTAACATGTTTTTCCTAGCTGATACTAGCTATTTACGGGTGTTCGTCTTTTTTTCCCGCTTGCGGACATTTGAAAATCAAGAATACCAAACGTATGAAGCACAATACTCACTCATGTCTACTTAATTCGTGAAAAATAGTAGGCATTTTGAATATTGCTATTTTTTGTAGAACTGCCATAACTGACAAAAATTGTATCCAAACAATAAGATAGAGGCAACTTTGTTGATGTCAATGAGTTCACCTAGGATCAAGCTTCTTCTTAAGTGGTCTTCCCAGATGGTCTATGGCATCGACGATTATTTGTAGTGGAGCTCCAATCGACCGTTACTACATAAGGCCCTCATTAGGCTTCATTTAAACTGCAGTACAGCACGTGAGTTCACCGACGGTGTCCGATTATCGTGAGACCCTGTGACGTTTCCTCCGCCAGATCAAATTTCCGGGCAGTCTTGCGGTACCCAAAAATCCTATAGAGGTGTCTCTGCAATTCACACGGGTGGTTATGGTATACCGAAACATTTATGCCGAGCATTTTCAACCTCTAGGATAATCATAGATTTTTGATGATAACTGGTAAAGCAGCATGAAGCAAACACTAGCTCATTAGTGAAGAAAAACTGGGTTAAAGTGTGTGAGAAGAGCAGTCTTGTGAAAAACAGCTGCTTTTCTGTCAGTATCAATCAATCTTGAAGATTTTCCAAACACCTACCCCACCCTACCCCAATCAGAAGAGAAGGCAGACAGAGTACCCTGATGACGTCCAACCAACTGTTGAAGCTCCACGAGAGACTCATTCATGGTATTTAGAGTCATTACCTGTTGATCCAGCAGGATGAACGGTGGAGAGCCTGCGCAACACGGGGTTGCGTCCACCTTAGTTCAGTTGGTAGAACACTCACCAAGTAGTCTGAAGATCGCAGATTCGAATCCTGTAGGGTCCGTCGGCTCCCTACGTAAGCCCAGACCCGGGTTTAGGTGAACGCCGAAGCATGGCATTTCCGAGTGCGTTAGAGAAGTGACAACACAAATATGTTTGCTATATTGAAGGCCATCGCATGTGTACTGTAAACCTCTTATTGCACGTAATGTCCATAAAGCCCAAACTCCTGTGTCTATCCTGCAAACCAAGGTGAAGAAAGGGACAGCCACAATTAAAAAAGAAATGATGCTGTACCAATAAATGTTTGCTTCCGCTTGTTAGGGCGAGGTAGCTCAGCGGTTCGAGCGCGAATTTACTGACCGGAAGGTCCGTGGTTCAAATCTGGCCTCTGCCTCTCGATTACCCCTGTCTAGGCTTGGACAACCTGGCACTATCCCTCTAGTAGAATGGCAGCTGTGCACCGAGAGGGTGCTACAGCTGTAATACATTCAGAAGTGGATCATTGAGCCAACTTCCGATTAGCGCAACATCAACCTGTAAGAACTGTGGAGACACAAGTGTCCTGTAGGCAACAGATGCATTCAGAAGATGCGTTTCTGGCTAGCTTCCAGGTTGCAATACATCCAGCGTAAAAACAACATTAGAGCATGAATTCAAAGCTGGAAAGGTTAGCTAGATCCCTTTTAGCATCCAAAAGAAAACGTCTACCGGCGTTTCACAAGGTTTTTGTGCTATGGCAAGTCAAGGAATTTCCAACAATTTTCATACTGTGAGAACGACTCCTCTGGGTTGCACGCTGAAAAAGCTGAGGAAACCGCTAAAGATTTGATAAATAAACCCGTTTGCAAATCAATTTGGTCTTCACGCGGGACTCAACTGAATCTCTCATTTATGATGTTCTACAATTGAATGTGCTGTACACAGGCCGCCTGATGTTTCATTTGGCACGATATTCGGGATATCGCAGTATGGTCGTTGGCTTGTTTGCTGAGTTGGTCAATTTGATTGCAAACGTTTCGTCACCAATCGAGGTGAAATCATCAGTGCATTATTGGGGAGCGTAGTTGTGCGTGGTTATGCACAACCACTAACCCACCGCTACGCACAACTACGTTCCCCAATAACGCACTGATGATGTCACCTCGATTGGTGATGAAACGTTTGCAATCAAATTGACCAGCTCAGTGGACAAGCCAACGACCATCTACGCTACCTGAGCTACCGACATTTTCCTCTATAGAATATCGCAGTATATTTTTACGAAGGAAACTACTCGCAAGGTCGCTGAAAACTCTTCGACTGCCCACAACCGGTTTCACCCTTCTTGGGGCTCATCGGGTAGGCGCAGTCCCCTAGTTTCCGTCAACCTTATGTTCTACTTGAACCTGCTCTACCCGATGAGACCCAAGAAGGGCGAAACTGCTCATGGGCTGTCGAAAAGTTTTTAGCAACCTTGTGAGTAATTTTCTTTATGAAAGGTGAAGATTTGCTTTAACGCTTCATCTCCAGATACTATGTGTTGGCAACACAGAGATAAGAAAAGATTGACTTCAGGGCCCCTAAAACAAACCTGACACATCGTTTCTACCTAAACCATTTTCGAGTATTAACTTAAATAAAAAGCCATTTTTGAACTGTCCAGCTGTCTGGCATATTCTGAGGAGACTGACATATACTGTGCTTTCTTCCGGTAACATGTGTAATAAAATGTAAAGTAGTAACTAAACTGTTGGTGCCTTTTCAACTGTTCGATTATGCTGCAAATTCCGAAAAGTTCAATTGTCAGTTCAGGCTCTTCACACACTGGCTCACGTCACTATGCCCGTTTCGAGTCACCCTACTGACCTTCTGGCGTTTTTTTCAACGCGATCTGTGCATTCTGTACATCAAAAATATTCTTTCTACTCCGAATGAGTGATTTCATATATGAATTATCGAACACCATTATTTTATCAGAGAACATTTAACGTGTTGATCTGTATTTTCAACAAGTTTCTGACGATTTTTACAAAAATGAACGTTAAGCCTTCAACAGTGTTCTGCTTTTAAACTGGTTTGTATGACCAGTTCATATGGGTCGCGATCAAAGCCATGTCGGCCACCAACAGTAAAATGGACAGGATTGTGATCAGCGTTCGCGGTGATCCTTCGAAATTGCCGCTTCGGGCGCCTTACAAGAGGCTGTGAACTGTCGGACCATAGACAAGTACCGGGCAGTAAGACTGAGCGGATGAGGACTATAGGTACTGTGTTGATAACTAGGTCTGGGGAAAAAGGGCTTTCAAACGGATATGAATCAGGTAGATTGTACAGGCAATCATAGTTGAGGTGATGGGAACACAAAATGGGATGTGAGACAGCAAAATGTAATAGATATTGGGGGTCGGAGAGCAGAGAGTATACAAGGACACCAGTGAGGAATGCTCAAGAACAGGAGAGTGTTCGCTACAACAGTTAACAGTCAAATTCGACCCAAAAATCAATAAAATTTCAGTCTTTCACTGACAACAGAACATTAAGTTGCGCATAGGCCCAAGTAAACGAAAATACCAACCAACAGATAGCCGGCTCAGTCCGGTGGCCAGCAAGCTTGTCTGCCATCCAAGAGTTTCGAACTCGATATCAGGGTTGGCCATCTTACAGGCAGAGCAGATATTTGAAGAAGTCCAGGGTCCACACGAAAGATGTGAAAATGGACAGAGAACAAAGTTTTAATGGATGGTTTCAAATCAGGGTTGGCCATCTTACAGGCAGAGCATATATTTGAAGAAGTTCAGGGTCCACACGAAAGATGTGAAAATAGACAGAGAACAAAGTTTTAATGGCTGGTTTCACAGGGAAGTAAACCTAAGGTGGGAGCATAAAACGGAGCGAGCAACAGGGAAGTAAATCCATCTTACGTTGGACAACTCACACTACTCATAAGCAGCCAAAAAATGGAAAAATTATCTCCGAGTGTCGTTGATTCGCACAGAAAGAATCAGCAACCGCTATGGACAAAAAGTTGTGTCCTCGTGGGCGGCTTTTGTTCAATGTAAAATAGAACAAAAAGTCCTGAAGGGGTACACAATAGCCGCCGTTTCTAATGCACTCCCAAATCGGCGCTGTTTGTAGATGGGCAATCTTTTGACGTGACTAGGAACACTAGTAAGCACACAGGAAAGCGAAATTGGCTACATTTAGTCCACAAAAGATGCCCAGAACCACGGTTTTCTCTTTTGGCGATTGAATTTAAAACAGGTGGCAGTCAGTTTGCATAGTTATTGAGAACTCAACTTTTTT
>NW_008751705.1:809724-820875 GCF_000715545.1 Opisthorchis viverrini | reverse complement strand
AAATAGAACAAAAAGTCCTGAAGGGGTACACAATAGCCGCCGTTTCTAATGCACTCCTAAATCGGCGCTGTTTGTAGATGGGCAATCTTTTGACGTGACTAGGAACACTAGTAAGCACACAGGAAAGCGAAATTGGCTACATTTAGTCCACAAAAGATGCCCAGAACCACGGTTTTCTCTTTTGGCGATTGAATTTAAAACAGGTGGCAGTCAGTTTCGCATAGTTATGAGAACTCAACTTTTTTTGTCCATCTGCTTGCAACTAACTGGTTTTTTGTTTTCGTGTCGCCTGCAGATAAACAAACATTGTTACGGGATTCAATGTATGAATTATTAAATCTTCACAAATACTGGTATGTTTTCATCGGTCACCAAGCGAATTTTAGAAGGACAGTCAAAAGCACGACAGATGTGAGCACTGAGGAATTTTTCTCATTTGATTACTCTCGTAGTTTCTCGCAAGCATGGAACCAGCTGATACAAAGAATTTGTTCCATCTTTCTAGATGTAATCTTTTCAGCGGGTTGATATTTCATCAAAGGGAACAACCAGGTCATTTACTTTGATTGTGTTGTGCTCAACTGAAATGAGGCTGATCAAGTGGTTCATTTGCACTTTTATTCCTGGAGCCGCCCTTACAGTTACCATCATATCATTTAGACGATCACTAGCCAGCTTGCGAACCTCTTGTTGGAAGAGGCTACTCTGGTAATCACAAGCAAAACCGCTTCCAGAATAATCCTTGCTACCAGTCTCAAAAGCCATCAATCGTAGAGGTATTTTAGTGAAAACCATCCGTAAGTGTGGGTAAACTGTTACCTATAAAGTGAAGAAACTCTGTTTTGTAAGGAAAACAAGACTATCAATCCGCACCCCCGTCGGTCGCGCTATGTTTGGAGGAGGAAAAAACACCGTTTTTGTGAACTGATTTCTTAAATTTGATCATGGATGCAAATGCACAAAATACCTTCTGAATAAGAATAGAACCCACTGCCTGTACATAACTTTGCCAAGCGAAAAATCACGATGTTTACCACATATTTCAAGGTTTGCTTGAGCCACAAGGGCGATCATGTAAGATGCAAATTCAGAGAGATAATCCCTTTTTAAAAAATGGTTCAACATAACGAACGGTGTTCAACAGCGTCCCCACTTAGTGAGATTACTGATCGTCGCCAAATGGTCAACATCTCAGCCACTGGCCGGAACACTCCGGATTCGAACTCACTGAGTTTCGCGGGATCCGCACTGCTGATGATTTCCACCAAGGTTGGAACAGCTCTATGGTACAGGTTTCTGACTTTCAGCATAGCCTGCCTCCACCTATTGGATGAAATTTTTACTGAACATTACAAAATCTTCTCAGATTGTCATAAAAAACCAAATAAATTCATGTCGGAAGGGGAAATTTAAAGAAATAAATGAATAATCGTATTTGGGTGTTCTGTGTACAAACGTCATAGCATAACAGAAACTAACACAGGATGGCAAACTCGCCTTTTTGGCATCTAGTCACCTGCAGACAAAGTTAGTTCCTCAGACGAAGCAAAAACCTCAGTGTCATTATCATCATCCTTGTCAGCTGTAAGGTACTTGTCGTACAGTGATTGGGGCTTCCATTGTTCCGTCTATCGATGATTTTTGGAGTTAGGATTGGTAGCTGCACATTGAAGGCGGGAGCTGATAAACTGGTGCATAAATACAGGTTTGTCGGTGGACTTTTGAGTGAGGGAAGTATGACAATGTCCCTAATCATTCATGTGGCCCGTCGCGGGATCCCAATCCAGGGAGGGGCAGATGAGTCTTCTTGTAATGAATTTCACACTTTGCTTCGTAGTCAGTGTTTGACCTCCCGCGGCTCGCTTCCACCCTTCGCATGGTTCTGTAAGAAAAAACCTTTGAGGAAGTCGGTCGACTGGCATAGGGAGCATGTGGCCAAGCCAACGTAATAAAGTGGAGCGCAATGTGAAGTGCAATAGCACATAAATCGTTCACGTCATGGAACAGATGATCCAACAATACAGGAAACAGGTCAGTTGTTGTCAAGATTGCTCGAATTGGTGAACTACTGCGCCCCACGCACAAAATTCGTGTTCGTACGCAACGGACTTAGGTTGGACCGTAGAAATCATGCGCAACGCCGCATGTAGGCTCCGCAGGTCAAGCAAAGCGCTTTGCAAGCTCCCCTTGAAAATTCGGTCTTTGACGCAACATGGGAGAAGTGAGTAAAACAGCAATGAAGTCAAACTCCATATGAGTTACACTCTTCGGTATAACTTTATTGCTTGTCTAGGTACGAGCTAAGCACACTGTTGATCAGTCGCTCGTGGCTGAAGGGCTCAGCGATGAAACAAACTACTTTCCGATAAATCTACAATAGAATATAAAATAAACCGAGAATGGGTACTGTAGCCAAAAAATGTGCGAAGACGGAAGAGTATGCAAAGCGTTTAAAATCAGCGAGATATGAGGGGTAATCGCACGCGATCACCCAATCGCAGCGGTAGGTGCTTTTTTGGACAGTCACATGTTAACTACTTCCAAGAGGAATTTTTTTTGAGTACTACGAATAAATACTGCACGTGTGAGTCAGTCGGAAGCCCTATGAACTGGTAATGACTACCTGATATGTGAAGTGACACTCACATATAGATTGTGGATGCAGAATTCACCAAAAAGTTTAACCACCCCGTAATGCACTACAAATAAGCCCGCTGAAAATTCATCGACAGCCCACGATCGGTTCCGCCCTTCCTGGGGCTCATCAGGTAGGCGCAGTCCCCGAGTTTCCATCAACCTTATGTTCTAAGTGAAACCAAATTGCACGAAATTGGCGAAATACACTCATTTGCAAACTAATTTGCTTTTTCGAGAGAATCACCTGCAACCCAGCCGAATCTCTCGGTTTTGATGTTTCCAGGCAACTGAATGTGCTGCACCAGGCCGATGCATGTTTCAGTCGCTACGATATTCGACATATCGCGATACATGTATATTAGTAATGCACCACTGATAAGGTTGCTGAAGCTGTTTTTTGCCAATGACCCCGTTTACAGAATGTCGGGCGTTGATGTGAAACCCTAGGAGGTGCCATAATCACAGTAATTAGAGGTGCCACAATCATAACAGTTAACGTCCTTGCTATGGATAGAAATCTTGATCGATTTATCCTTACTCAAGTATGAGAATGCACAAATATAATTGAACTGGTTAACAAATTTCGCTGGACTGATTAGTGTCAGACTTATACCTATTGATGACATGAAGTTAACATAGTTGTAACTAGTTACACTGCCTTTCTGACCAGGTCTTCACGATTATGAAACCAACTACTCATGCATATTGCGTACTAGTTCTGACAACTTTTTCTTGTGGTTTTTAAGCTGATTGACTGGGGAGTTGACCGCTTGACCGATCGTCATAGTTACTAGGCCGCTCAAGCGAGAGAACGTTTGCCTGCTCAAACTTGGAAATTCACTGCTTCCAACGTGTGCTGGGGGAGTAATAGTACACGCTTGCCTCGCATGTCCAGTGTTTGGAATTCTAACCCCAGCACCGCTGACGAGCTTCAGTAAGCTAGGGTCGAGTCCAGTTCTTCCTACGTTTGATGTGCTTACAAAAAGGGAAGGCATCGTCAGTTTATGGATGATGTTTCCACAAATGGCGATGAAACGCTTGCCTCGCATGTCCAGTGTTTGGAATTCTAACCCAAGCACCGCTGACGAGCTTCAATAAGCTAGGGTCGAGACCAGTTCTTCCTACGTTTGGTGTGCTTACAAAAGGGAAGGCATCATCAGTTTGTGGCTGATATTTGCACAAATGGCGATGAGACGTTTGCAAGCAAACTGCTGGACTTGACGAACAGATCAGGAGTCACACAAGCAACCAGTAATTACTCCTTTCGTGTGGCATCAGTCGCTGAGGCACTGGAACCAAATGGATTCCACTGGCTCCACGACGAAAAGCAGCGCTGGAGGTCAAACCGCGTCCTTGAAACACCAGAAATCGCACTTCTGTTCCTCCCATGCTGATAGTTTCGGTTTCATGTGGACACAGCAGTGAAGGAAATTCTGGGCTTATCAAAACCGTACCCACTTTTCCAAAGGCGCGCTTTAGATCATGTTAAACTCAGTAACCTCGTTCCACTTGGTCTTTCACCAAAAATAATGCGTCCCATACTTACAATCTATAATTACAAACACGTAATTTGGTTTAGTTGATTCTTCGGTTGCTTTCAATACTACAGATGACTTTGTGTAACTGTCTGCATTATTTTTGAATCATTGAACAAATCGATTTTCGTAGATAAAGTGAAAAATGGACCAAAAAAACAATCGATTGCCACTAGTTCGTGATTCTTGCCAGCCGTCCCAGTCAAACATCATCTATGATCAGCGCACGAGATACAAAGTGATTCGCATTCGAACGGCGCTCAGTATTCGCACAATGGAATTGAATTTTTGAAAGTCATGACTTTTCTCTGATGGGCTAAAGCAATCGGGCAACTGGGTTGAGAGTACCAGACCAAACTTTGAAGCCTTATTTAGGCATCCCGGGGTCTCAGCAATGCTGGGAAGTTATCGCACAGGACTTTTCAGCCAGAGGGATGGTTGCTTCAGTGAACAATGAAATTTTGTGAGCTGCCAAAATATGAATGTAGATTAGGACGGTATTTGGTTTGAGCACATACGCAACAAAATGTAATATTTTGGTGTGGAAAGTTTTACTCCACTTGTAAAGGTTTCGCAGCTGATAGAATTGTGCCTATAATGGACACCCTTCGGAACCAACTACTGTTTCCTTATCTGCTGTTTCCTATGTGAAAAAATGTTTTGTAAAGGGCAAGTTTCTAACGTCAAATAAAGTAAGCTCCGTCCGGTAAATGTTAGTCAGCTCATGTTCTGATTGCTTTCTGTCGCGTGGCAGCAAAAATTAAGGTTGTGCGAACTCAGTGACTGTGTTCAGAGGAACCTGTTGGGAGAGAACTTTCCACACAAGAGAACAATTTGGTTCGATTGCAAGTCAGCCTCACCGAATCGTCTTTAAGGGCATACAGTGTAGTAGCAATGTCACCCAACTGACTGGGGGGAACCGATATGATCTGGGTAGACCAGAGGGTCAGTGGGATATGTTAACCATTCCATGTTCCCCGACAGACGTACCCAGACACCAATCAGTGAGCAAGGAAGATAACCTCACCTAAGCTTTATTTCAGGGGAGTCCCTTTAGATGGACCTGAATGCACAATGAGTTGCAAACTAGTCTAAGCCACCCTATTTCTACAGTCTCACCGTCACTTCAATCATTACCACTCTAACTACAAAAATCTCTCAAAAGCATCGAATCAGTGCATTTTCATTTTTTGTTAACAAACTTCTGAAACTATATAAATTAGTAATATTAACGAACTTTGAAGCCCATATTTTTAGGGTCTATGTGCATTACGTTGACGGAAACTAATGTCATATATGCTTATGCGTGGTTCCGCTATCGAACCCGGCAGAGCAGGATTTTGGTACGGAATTCGCGCACGAGGTTCCACACAAACTCACAGTACTTCAAAAGGTTNGAAAGATGCTCGGAGCTGAACCGCAGTTCACATAGCTGCCAGCCCTTTTTTCTTTGCATCTTGACGATCAATTCTGGCAGCGAACGCAGCACAATGCTCAGGGGGGGCACTGTTGTATCGCGGGTCTACTAAAACATCAACATTTCAGTTGTAGTGGTTATCAGTCATTGGCCTTTCTCTTTGTCCATCTCTCGTCTGAAAACAGTTCGGGACGTTGGGTAACGAAATTACAGATTCGGACACCTGTTCTTGGTGCCTGAGTATCCGTCGGAAACAATCGGGGTTACGATTACGAGAGCGACTCACGTCGAACTGCACTTTAGAATAACTGCTTAAAGGTTACCACCCCTGTGAGTCGGCAGGTAACCTCGATACTCTGCATGCAATCACGGACAATCATGAATGGTAAAAAACAAACATTGGTTTTCTAAAGTAATGAGCTTGATCTTGGAGTGAAACAAGCAAGACGTTTCGCCGAACTGCACAACGTAGAATAGTTACGCGTACCAGTTTTCTGTTTCACTTGGGGTTGTCCAACACACTAAAGTAAGGCGCCACTATCTCTCGTCGATTCACTTCTCAGGGCGTTCAAGTTTGTGAGACTTCGTGGCTGAGGTGCGATTCGCTCACTGCTCTCTACAGATGATGTGCACAGCCTGATTGTGCCGGTCCAAAATCACATGCATGGGTCACTTTCCTTCACTAGGAAAGCAGATTGGTAAGCGTATTGGTCTCCGAAGCAGTGGGTCGTGCCTTTTTGGGGTCCATCTTCCGTAAAGGTTTTGCGTTCCCGCAACGAAATCAGAACGAGAATGGTAAAAGTCTGCAGAATTGCTACCGAAATGCGGTTAGAAATATCAGGCTGTTGGTCAGGCATACACCAATGAGTTCAGTAGTATAGGGGGTGAACTTTCAGGCGACCTTGTGCTGCTCAAAGTGTATTCCTTTGTTAAAAGAGCTCGGATTCACTCGGCTGCTAAAGCGTCCTGCAGTTGGCACAAAGATCGATTCAGACAGTTTATCTTTGGAACGCATACGAAAGGGAGTGCGCGTTCTCGCGGTACTCGAAGCCCCCATATGCTCTCGAGAAATACACTTATTTGCAGATCAGTTTGGTTTTCAGTAACCTTGTGAGTAGTTTCCTTCATGAAAATATAGTGCGATACCACGAATATCGTGCTAACTGAAACTTGAGGCGGCCTGTATGCAGCACATTTAGTTGTAGAGTATCACAAACGAGAGATTCAGTTGAATCTTTCGTGAAAACCAAATTGATTTGCAAATGAGTTTATTTCTCGAGAACAGTGAAATTTGGGTCCAAGTAGAACATAAGGTTGACGGAAACTCGGAGACCGCGTCTACCTGATGCGCCCCAAGAAGGGCGAAACCGGTCGTCATCTGCCGAATAGTTGTTAGCAACCTTGTGAGTAGTTTCCTTTATGACCCTATATGGTCGTTACATCTGAATTCTCCTGTTAATGAAGACCCTTAAAAATTACAAGTCTGGTCGGTCAAACACTGGGTTGAGTAGTTTCTACCCAAACTATTTTACAATTGC
The DNA here is from genome assembly GCF_000715545.1 of Opisthorchis viverrini. Lineage (NCBI taxonomy): Eukaryota > Metazoa > Platyhelminthes > Trematoda > Opisthorchiida > Opisthorchiidae > Opisthorchis > Opisthorchis viverrini. Next base: position 813,748 of record NW_008751705.1, on the reverse strand, counting down.
AATGGATTACAATGGAGTTCCTCTAATCACAGTAAAGGAAACCAACAGTTCGCTGAAGATAAGTCGATCGTAGGTGAGTCTCTTCAAGGCGCTCCTTGGAACAAGTTCAACTTAATATGACTTCTAGTGACTCGTCAATGCGGATTCAGGCCTAAACGGCCTTTGAAGTTGTTCAGCCAACCTTCACTAGTGACAGGTGTGTGCTATCAAAAGTTTGATTGGTCTGTATGGAACGCTTGCAGTTGAAAGTGCAAAAGGGTGCTCTGACTCTTCCCAACATCTCTGTCGCCCTTTTGTTCTTTACCGCTTTCTGGCTAATCAGTGCTCGTTGATGTTTTTATGCAGACAAACGGCTTTTGGACCCTATCAAGGGTCCAAAAGGGCCATCTAATGAATTCCAGTAAGACGGAATACTTGTTTAGAACCAGCTAAGACTGGTCTGAAGCACTGGTCTACCATTGCTTAGTCAGACTATTTTATCTGAGTAGTCATCTACCACCCAGAGTGCCTGCTGCTCACCAAGCTCTGAGCTTGGACTTAGCCGTATATGTTTCGATTATTTTTGTCGGATCGCCCGGCCAAACGCATATACACCAGGATCCAGCAGATATGCAGAACAGAATCGAGCACTCTGCGCAAACTTGAGTCCCCAAGTAACAGTCTGTAAATCTGGGTGTAAATCTCAACTGAAAGGTCACGTGACTCACCTCGTCTGTCCCAGTAAGGAAGAAAGAACGTTCCACGTTATAACCATACAGTTACGAAAGGCCATCGGTCCAATCCAATCTCACGGCTTCATGTTCAGTTGACGGTAATTCGTATGAGACATAATGATCCTCTGCCGGTAGGAAGATGATTGTCCGTAGACGTTTCAAACCATGTTGCAACACCAATCAGATCAAACTTCACATAAGACTGTCAAAAACAAATCAGGTCATCACAGATGATTCTATACCTAAGCAGGTGAATTGTCACCGAGTGATACAGCTAAATCACGTGCTGAACTACTGCCCAGATGGTCTGTTGAACCCATATCCCAAGTCCATTAAAGTATGCATCAACAAGCCTCTCTTACTTGTACAAAGATTCCAAGTTTTTAGATGAATTAAACTTCGAATTAGATGACCCAGACTGGCTGTGGCTAAACCAAAATAAATTAACATGCGTTTCTTGAGTTTCGAGCGAGCTGATTTTTGTCAGGGGTGGTAAGACAAAAGTTTGCCAAAACATTTGATCCCTTTTGGGCGTGTCATTTGTCCGTCCATCTAGTGATCATTTCGTGGGGCAGGAGGAGAGTGAGCGCTTCCCGGGGGAAGCCACTCATTTGAGTGAAGAGAAACAAATTTGTGGATTAACCTCTAAATTTCCTTTAAAAAAAGCTGCCAGCCTGCCCCATTTGATCATTGTTTAAGAAAGACTAACACAGTGATGAAAATAGGTGTGCTCAGTAAAGATGTGCAGTGTACAGTTCTTCAAGACTGCTACAAGATTAAAGGTCTCACTTTGGTCCAATATGTGCGGTTCTTAACTTGGAAGCAGACTAAGGAAGACAAATACACAAAGAGTTCGCTGAATAGGCAAACAACACACTGTAAAGGAGAGCAAACACTGCTAGTGAGCTCTCTGGCCCCTTCAAAACTGCATCGTAAGACTGTAAGTCGCCGAGCAAATTCTGAAGCACCTGATTCTCTGAAAAAATGAACCCTCGTGTCACACATCTTCCATCTAAACCCATCCACTCTGTTTGGTTGCAGTGTTCCTCTAGAATTAGTTCTCTAGCTGTTAGCCGAAGTTAGCTAATTGGTCTATTCTATTTCCCAAGAGAGTTTGATCCTTTTTGTTTCGGTACGCTTTCCAAGGAGTTCACCACGTATTGTTGAAACATGTGTTTCTGTAAAATCACGACAAAGTTTTGATAACAGAACTAGTAGGTCCTTGTGGTGATACTGCTTTTCATTTCTCGCTTGTAAACCTCTCAGCCCATAGTTTGGTAGTCATCGCTACCTCACGGAGTTGTTACTCACCACGTATCGTAAAATTATTCACGATTTTTCAAATACATATTTAAACAAGAAAAGTTTAGTTAAGGTGAATTTTTTTCATTCTGAACTGATTCTGGGCCCGGGACAAGTAAAAGATAAACAATCTTCGGGGACACTGTCCTCGCACCAATCGTCAGATGCACCCATGAAAGACAAGTGGCTATCGAGTGTAAGATGGTGGTCAGTTTGATCTGTACAATGGTTCATGTCCAACGTCTCGGCATAAGGAGCAAGGCAAAAGGGGCCAAGTCTCTTCATATCAACAAGAAACAATAAACAGTTCAGAAACAAAACAATTTCACAAGATGAGTAAACTTAGCGAATATACCCTCGTCTGCAAACTAATTTGGTTCTTTCGAGAGACTCACCTGGAACCCAGCTGAATCTCTCGTTTATGATGTTCTCAGGCAACTGAATGTGCTGCACCAGGCCGCCTCATGTTTCAGTCGCTACGATATTTGAAATATCGCGATACATGTATATATGTGTAATGTACTACTCATAAGGTTGCTGATGGATTTTCAGCAACCTTATGAGTAGTACATTACAAATATATGAGTAAACTTATTACTGAGAAGCCTCTCCTCAAGCAGCTAGTCATTAAGAGACCACTTTATTGAACGATGAGTGGTGCTTTGTGCCCTCTCTTTGGAAATGCCCCACAATACCGACCAACCACACGTGGCAAAACACTGACCAGAAGGTGGCAGGTTCGAAACTCCCAGGGTTTGCACCTCTGATGATACTTACTAGAGGTGAAAGGGCTCTGCAGTGCTCCTCAGCATTTCAGCATAGATTAGCTACACTTACAGGGCGAAATTTCCAGTGAAAATTAGCGAGTCCCCTCACACCGTCATCGGATGAGAATAGTCTGGCGGGGGACCCGAGATGGCGTTCATGTCGGTTCTAGTGTGGTCTAGCATAACTTATGGGTCCAACCCAAGGCACATCCACATGGCGTATGTTTGTTAGCCCAGGCTTGACCTGGAGTGCTTCTGTGCCAGCATCATCTTGGTACACTAGAATGGACAATTTTGGGTCATGAAAACTACCGTATTCTGGAATGTCGTTCACGAGAAGAGTCATGAGCTGGTAGTAATTCAAGCCCAGATCACACCCGCATGGTATGCTCGATCATTATCTGTTTTGGTCCATTCTGTGATAAGTACGGAATGCATCATCAAAGGCTTAGCTTTCAAACAAAATCAAGTAGCTACGTCAGCTCCAGACAATAAACTTGCTTCATCTGCTGACTTTCATTGTATGTTCGCTAATTGTTAATCAGCTTTAAACGGCCAGCGAAAACACAGGCGACGTGGCTGAGAACCACGTTTGTTCCCTCTCCAACACTAACTACTCTTTTTGTGCGCTTGCTCTGACTCGATCGGTGAAGTACCAACGATCACATCATGTTATTTCCACTCCTACCTCTCGCGCTTCTTGTCCCCACTTCACGAGTTCCATGAATGTAGGCTTCAGATATTCAACCAACGTTTACAGACATCGGCGATTTTGACCAATAGGATTTTAGTTCTTGTTATTCTGTTGGTCATTTGGGGGTTTATTTGGAAATCTACCTCTTCCTCTCAATTTGAAAAACCTGTTCTGCTGACTATAGGCGGGCCTATATCATCACATTCTGTATTGTGTCGCAACATGCCCTGCAGAGGATACCTGACACACGGCTGAAACCAGTTATACACGGCAAGCGTCAACACAACTGTGTTCACAAGAGCGTATTGGATAAAAGCGTTTTACAAAAGAAAGTCTGACTAAACGGGAATAAGTGACTATCAGGGCAGGCAGCGTAAAATGAACGCAAAACACCGTTAAGTAGATGTCGTGGTGATAAATTTGCTATGCTATTGTATTTTACGATGGGGCGTTTGGAAACAGATGGCCACTGTTCATCATCATCATCATCATCATCATCATCATCATCATCATCATCATCATCATCATCATCATCATCATCATCATCA
>NW_008751705.1:796843-809107 GCF_000715545.1 Opisthorchis viverrini | reverse complement strand
ATATGTATAATTATATTAAAAGCCTCAGGAGGAAAAGGAAAAAAAGAGTGGGTGAGGGGGGGACCTAGTGCTGATCGATGTCAAGCATTCTGAGGTGCCTAAACCTCCAACCGCTCAATCAGACAATCTGGAAAGAAACTGACAGCACGAACGCCACTGACATATATTAGCCGCCATTTCTTGCAACGTCTCCAGCCAAGCACAGACGGGGTCACGGGGACCCCATCCTGGAAGTCGCACAACACCAACAACACCCAAACTCTTTCACGTCTTTCTGCCAAGCCATGTGCTGTCTACCTCGCGGTTTGCTTCATCCTGAAAGAGACACGGAGAACAACGTTGGTCTCGGTAGACGGTGTTTTGGCATGCGTAGCACATGACCGAGCCATCGTAGTCGATGATGCTGGATGTTTTTCCGGATTGAGGTTAGGCATATTCTATTGTTTGAGTGTCAACAAAACATAAATGAGCCAAAAATGACTTCCTCGATTTTTTGAGCAGCCGCTTTTAAACAGATTCTACAACTGTGGCCTGTAACACATTGAAGTGGCGGTGGTCTGCTGTAGAGCCGGCTGAGTATTCATTCCATTGATTCCCTTTGGTACTTGGTGGCACAGTAAAGAGACAGCTAACTAGGACTTCGAACAAGCTTAGAGTGAACGCAGTTACGTAACCTGACCCGGAAAGTTTGCGTCAACGATGTGAACCAGGAGCCCTTAGTCATCTCATCTAATGTACAACACGGGATGAACTGTCATTCTTATGAACGACAAGAAGCTAACCAGCTCTAAAGGGCAAGCAGCCTCGTAGATCATAGGCGAGAAGACGAAAAAGTGTAGAGTGTAAGACCATCTTCTCGCTCCTCCACTCCAAGAACAGCGACGATGAACTGTTTGCCAAATTGGACACCATTGCAAAACGGTAGTCATAGACACAGAGGACATTTAGCAACCACCTCAATCTGATCAGCTTTGGTTTCTTCTCGCTCGGTTCGGTTTAGTTTCACTTCGTTTGAATGCAGACACACTGGAGTTGGCTGATAAATGTAGTATGACCAAAGCATTTGTTTCCAAGAGTTCCAATCCACTTGATGTCCTCCACGGTGAGAGAAGCAACCTCCCAATTCGCCGTTTTCTAAGCTGCTGGAAAGATATGGCAAGTGGTTTTCGGCAAAACGTGGAGCGGGTTGACAAAGATCTCAGGTGTGCAACCAATTGTCACGTGACGTTTTGTGGATGCATCAATAACTGAAATATTTACTAGTAGATTCTGGGCTTGTGCGCTAAGCGTCTCACGTAAGATAGCTAGAATTTTTTAGTGCTGGAGCATATCCACTCTGATCACAATCATTAGTCTGATTTCGGGTGCATGATTTGAAAGAACTTGAATTGCCTGACTAAAAATTATCAAAATAAGTAATGAATGCAGTAAGTGGGACAATGCACAAATTTAATTACACGTAGGTACAAACACTATGCGGCTTAGGAAAACGGTGACCAATCAAAATCGTTCTAGCATTTGATTGGTCGGCTAGGTAGCATTTCAGAAACGATTAATTTATGTACTTCCGTATACGTGACCGAGAGTATACTTGGTGTGCACTCGAAAATGTTTCATCTCTCCAAACTAAACGCACCTCCGAATCTGCTATTCTATTTGTACTGTGGAACGATGTTGCAAAACTCATGGTGTATCGATACGGAGTTTCCCAACTGCATGGAGCTGGCGCCGCTCCACGTTGCACGGAGGAATTGTTCCACAGCACACATCAGCTGGACAGTACACGTAGATACCATATTCGATGCGATGGATTCTGTGCTTGAAGTGGACGTCCCCACAGTTTGTGCGCAACTGTGCACCACGACTCCTCGATGCATCGCATTTGACTGGCAAGTAAGTGGGATGATTGGGATGAATAGACAATCATTAGAAGTGCTAAAGATTTAGAGCTGCTCAAGGGGGGGGGGGTGAAAAAACAACCCCGGGTGCAAAACAGACGATTACTTAAAAATCAGCTATCTAGTTATCACCTGAAAATTCCCATCATTTTAGTTCGAAATACTAGAGTTTTTCTGGCAAAAAAATGACGCCAATCAAAAAGCGATAAAAGGCTATCCCGGAAACTAAGTTTTTGGTTTGCAAGTGAAAAATGTCTTCCCTTAAGGAAAGTTTGTCTCGTGTTATATGGAAGCTATTTTGGATGAAAAGGTTTGAAGAAACTCCTGTCTAACAACGGCATGTGGAGTTGCGACAAATCCACTCATTTGTAGATTAATTTGGTTTTCGTGGGAGACTCAAATAACTCTTTTTTGTGGGGACTGCGTCTACCTGATCAGCCTCAAGGAAGAGGGAACCGGTCGTGGGCTGCCGAAGGGTTTTCAGCAACCTTGTGAGTACTTTCCTTCATGAAAATATACCACGATATCTCGAATATCGTGCCAACTGAATCATAAGGCGGCCTGTGTGCAGCAAATTCAGTTGTAGACTATCATAAAAGAGAGATTCCGTTGAGTCTCCCGTGAAAACCAAATTGATTTGGAAATGAGTTGTGTTTCTTGAAAACATTTCAATATGGGTTCAAGTAGAACATAAGGTTGACGGAAACTCGGGGACTGCGCTTACCTGATGAGCCTTAAGAAAGGCGAAACCGGCCGTGAGCTGTCGACGAGTTTTCAGCAACTCTATGAGTAGTGCATTCCGAATGTACATTTATCGCGCTATCTCGAATATCCTAGCGACTGAAAAATGAGGCTGCCTGGTGCTGCACATTCAGTTTCCTGGGAACATTACAAACGAGAATTTCAGCTGTGTTCTAGGTGAATCTCTCGAAAAACCAAGTAAGTTTGCCAATGAGTGTACTCCGCAAAATAGCATGTTACTTTTTTCTATATAGACCCAGTCCGGTTATCACATAAGTTTCAGGCATATGTGAGGACTTCACCAAGTTCCTTGTATGTAAGCCTAAGACAAGAGACAGGGGTCAGATACTGAGAACACAGCGGTTCGTTTCTGCGTGTTGGTTAAGTACACTGAGTTTTGTGCAGTTGTCCCCGCTCAACTCGAGTCCGTGTCACGGCGGTTACGAAATGTGGAACAAAACAATACTTTTTTATGAATTTCAGATAACCATGTGACAGATTTTCTAATTCTACCCAGACATATTAACCGTTTGTGTTCGTCGTATCCACAGTTCTCCATTCAAGATGTTTATTTTAAACGGAGTTCTGCAAAATTCCACGCTGAGTGTACAATACAAATTTTCGATCATAAGAGTGTCAGAACGGTGTGAACGTCGGTAATAATTGGTGGAATAAAAAAGACGGAACCGGCCACTTCAAACAGATGGTTTGTATATTCGTGACGCACTACTCATAAGGTTGCTGAAAATTCGTCGACAGCCGTCGACCGGTTTCGCCTTTCTTGGGGCTCAGCAGGTAGACTCAGCCTGGTAACATCACAAACGAAAGATTCAGCTGAGTTCGAGGTGAGCCTCTCGCAAATCCAAATTAGTTCGAAAATGAGTGTATTTCGCCAAACTGGTTCGTACTTCGTTATTTAAGACGGTCCAGTTCCTGTTTATCTCGTATTCTCTGTTCGCTTGCCTCCGTATGCTAGCCGATCTGCCTGAGACCCTTTCGGTTTTCGGTTGAGCTTGTAGCCGAATGAATTCACCATCCACCGGAAAATGGACACTTACTGGTCACTGTTAGGAAGCACGGTAAACTGACTTACGCCCCTTGTTCTGCTACAGTTCGGGAACACTCGAATCCACACGTGTCCAGACGTCAATCAGAGAACGCAAGAGTTACGATGCGCCAAGAAAGTTTGCAAAATTTCCGGTTTTTTTTCTCTGGTTTCAAATTTGGTCTGAACAAACCCTTGAAGGTAGCATTTTTTCAACATTGTTTGAGAGAAAAAGCCCTCGCTGTTTGAAATTACAGAATATTATAGAAGGCCTTCAGTGCATTGGTGTACTATAGTGACTGTCTAGGTGTATGCCCGAATCCGCCTGAAAGGTTGCAACTTAGTTTCATGTGAAAACCAGTAGCCGACTGTTGATCCTTTTCTTGCATTCTCATTGTGTACCACGGAAACGATTCACGTTTGATCGTTTCCGTTTTTTGTCTATACCGTACTTCTTGTTTTGATGTGAAAGTAAGCCGTTCTTTCAACTTCCCATCGCACGTCCTGCTTAAACAAACTCGTGTGTTTCGCCATCCTGAGTCAGTTTGAACTTTGGGATCCGTTTGGAAATACCTGTTCCTGAACCGGTGTATGGGAGCCGGCGTAAACCCAAGATTTGAGGTTTGTAAAATTTCATTGTTTTGTACTGTACTACACTTATTGATAAACCTCCGTTTGAACGATTCGATTTTTCGAACTTTCCGCGTGACTCATCGTGGTCTAACCGGTGGCCGGACACAATTTTTCCTGATGATCAGCCATGTAGACCAAAGTTGACGAACTGAATAAAGTTGTCATATGTTAAATCTCCTCATGAGCTTCTTATTTTCACAAAAAACGGATCTTTTTACTTCCCGAACACAAATCCTAACCGTAAATGGCTTTTATTCACCTTCCATCAGACGTCTGAAAATACCTGTGGACTCGTTCGCTGGCCAGTTCCACTCAGTAAACGCCCAAGCAAAGGCACTACAGGATATACGATGAAATGTTGCAGTAAGCAAAGTCTTTGTTTTGTCCGTTGAAACTGTGATCCAGTAGGCGATCTGGTTTCCTTCTGCTTGTTTGATCTGATAGACACACACGCCTGAACGATGCGACTCTCCATCCAGGACGTGTGTGACATCTAAATGAGCCATTTACAATTTTGCGTCTCCCACAAAGGAACACCTTGATGGCTCAGATCGTAGAGGTGTTAGCACCGGTAAATGCCGGTTGTAAAAAGTGCTTGTTGGTAGCACACGTATGTTTGTATGTACATGTACAGTGGAGCACCAGTATCCACACTTGTTGTCATTCATGATAACGACGAGGATGATGAATTTATACTTGTACGTGTACAAAGTGAACAGGTAGGTGACTTAAGTTGTACGTCTGGAAATTTAAGTTTTATCAGCTGAACTGCTCCGGAGTGAATCAAAATAAACTTCTGACATTAATAGCGTCTTACACAGCTAGTGAATTTTTTATTTCCTGTTTTTATCTCTTCTCCCCTCTTCTGGTCGAGTTACTTTACACGTTGAATGTACATTCATATCATACAAATAAATTGGTGATGGGGAATCTTTCGAATATTGTCTTATATTTCAATACGGTGTGCCGGATACAAACTGTGCGTAACTCAGGTCAATGAAATCTATTTGGAGTGATCAGTCGAAATTAGCTAGGTCAAACCAAAAGAGAGATGATACGCTGGAGAAACGTCATATTCGCTAATCACCTAAGTGAAGTTGACTGCTGTGGGCGGAGAATTTATTGCCAATTTCGGTAAACTGAGCATGAGGTTCCGTATATGATGATTTTTCAAAAGTAGAAACGTACTCACTAATGAATGGTGCGTTTTTCGACCAAATCTGGATAAATTATTCCAAATGGTTCTTAAATTCAGATCGTCTAAACTCTGCAAAGTTATCCTTACAAAAGTGTCTTTCCAAGGCGTCAACAAAGAACCCACATGTTATAATTCATTATCTGCATCCTTTGCTGATATCAGCAATTTGTTATCAGGTTCAATCTGTTTTTGATGCAGATGGATCGGCAATTTATTTAAGCCCCTCCTGAGTGCAACCAATAGCACTCACATCCCAGTCAGTGGCCTCTAGTAAATACGATTTAAGTAGTGCGAACGTTGTAGCTTCGACCACCTAGGCTGCAATCAGTTTTCACGTTTTGACCGCTAGCTCCCATGCCGATCAGTGCAGTTCACTTTTGGCTTACATCTCTGCTCCTTAATTCAAATTACTTTTACGCAGATTGAGGCATTCCAACCTGTGGGAGTTTTTGTATTATCAAGCACCTCAACCCATCCCATCCATAATTGTTGGTGCAATCTGTAGGCAACTCCCAAAGTTGACCCCGATTAGTGATCTTAGGCACTCAGAATCAGGAAGCAAAACAAACTCATTGACTTTGACTCTGTTTTGAATCATCAAGAAGTCATTCCTTCGAAAGAGTGGGCTTGTTCACACGCGTTATTCAAATCTCTTACAATAATTCTCTCCGTTTTTACTTGCACGATCATGAAAGCCAATGAAGTACTGAATTCGTGTTTGGGACCCGGAGATTATCGTTTCTACGCTGGAATGGTTGCCAACCGGCAGACTGCTGATCTATTTGCAGAGTTTGAAAATTGAATTGCAAAAGTTTTGCCACCGAACGAAAAGACATCAACAATTTCACTGACGACACTCCAAACAGCTGAAAAGGCCTGGACGTCATGTTTTTGACAGATTCATGGATGTAGTCATCCTCGTCACTGCTCCACTAGCGGAGCTGAATGGCACCAGGCCATCAGATACGTACCAATTTGTCCGTATCTTGGATAGTTTAACCAGCATGAAATTTCGTACATGCTCTCGAGGAAAACGGCGTTTACTTAGGTTATTCTGTTCCCTGACTTGGACAATTTGATTGAAAACAGTTCGCCACTCAGGCTTAGTGAGTTTGTTGCACTTTGCACGGTGTATGCATTAGACAGTGATGTGTTTGTGCTCCTGTATGTCTTGTTGTTCCCGGGGATGACCTCTAATTGTCATTGGTCGTTTAAATGGTAAGCCCCGTTTGAAAGAACACAATAAGGCGTCAGTGTTCAATAGATCAGCTGATTCGCACGCTCACTGGCTTTCTGGTTTAGCCAAGTGCATCAGGCTATCAAGCGGCTATCCAGACTCGGGTATTAAGAAGGCATTAGGAAAGCTGTGGTCCACAACAGAAAGAACACAATAAGGCAATAAGGTGACATGCTTCACATGCCTTGGTTTCTGTTAGGCGGATCCTTCCTTATCGCTTGCAGTCAGGTGCTGCTACGGCCGAGAAGTCCATCCCACGCAAGATTGGTCAAGAATTCGGCACGCTTGCCGGTCCGGCATCAAGTCGAGTTCTGATTGGTCGAAAGTCTGGACCCAACAGCCAATCATGACTCAGTATTGGCCGAATGCCGGTTGCCAATGCCCCATTCAGAACGCGTCATGTGCACCTTTGGTGGTTGTTTTGACGTGAACGCTAGCTTGGGAGGCTCAAACCGAGAACTAATCTGGGAAAAATACGGTAACTTCGGTTTCAATGCACGAAGACCGAGAAGGACACAAGTTCACTATAAAAATGTGGATTACGTGGCACGTGGAAACATCTAACATGCAAACAAATCCCAGGAGATACAATCGGGCCACTGTATTGGAACTACGTGAAAATCTGCCAGTTTAATATTTAATACTTTTCTCCAAAGGGAAACTGGGACTGGCATTATAACAGCAAAATAATAGCTAGGAATGTTTTAAGAAGGAATAATTTTAATAGTGCACAGCAGATCTCATTACGGAGGATGATGTTTCCAGTTCCAATATATGATAATATCAGACTTCTGGCGGATCTAAGATTGTGGCGTCAACCCCAGGGATCAGGTTAAGCAAAGTGTAAAATATGACATGAGCGTGCAAATGACTAATATACTATACTTTGGTAACAAACAACGGACCTCTGGTGTCTGTGATATGATTCCAACCGTTTGGCTTCCCAGAAAAGCAATGTGTCAGGGCCGTTCTCACCGCACATGAAACGCCACGCACAACAGGCTACCAAGTATGAGGTGTTACCGAACAAAACTGCGTGATGACAAAGTTCATCAGTGAGTGACCACCAGACACAGTGCACTCTGACACTAGGTTTGAGTGCGTGTATGGAGGTTAAATGGTATTCTTAGATACCCCTGCGTGAATGACTGAAATCCTTTGGTAGTCCTAACAACCAAATGAATTCGCCAGATACACACATTTGCACATCGTTCTGGTGTTACAGGTAGCCTCTAGCGAACCTTAGATGAATCTCCCATTTATGGTAATCCAAAAATGAGTGTGCCACACAAAGCTCAGTTGTTAAGCTATTCGAGATTTCACTTTATATTTTATTGAAACAAATCGGGGGTTAAGCTGAGGTGCACCTGACTCTCCCTGTAGTGCATGGCTGAAAATAATCAATGAATTGGGTGAATAAGTCCATTTCGAATCGGTTTGAAGTTGAATAGGAGGATATCGGGGAGCTGGCGTGCTTGAATCCGGCTCTCACACTCGGTATATTGTCTGCGTAGGCCAACCAGTGCTGTGTCAGAGACTCAAGCTACTGATGAGGACTTTGTAGGCTTGCGCTTTGTGAATAAATGCTCCACGACAGTTCCTTCAACGTTTGTGCATCATGAAACCAGTCGATATAACTTTCGTCTTTCTGTCGTTCTCAAAATTTGAAAAGTAGGCATGTATATCTATTCCAATTTTTTAGTCTTGCTCTTTTAGGGCATACTAGCTTCACGTGCAAGATAAAGTTTCTAATGAAATTTTAAAATTTCTTCATATCCACTTGGTGGCAATCCCCTGAGGAAGAAAACACGTCTTACAAACTGAATCAATCATCTGTCGGAGAAGTCGTCACACAAGCAGCTAGTCACCACCTAATCACGTGAGGTGAGGGGGTTGAGTAGCTATATATCTTGATGACGTTTTAGGAAAGCATACTGCTGGCCAGCCATTCCCGACCAAAGGATTTAGTGTTCAGATTACTACCCGGATGTTAGCGAATCCTAATTATCCCACTCGGGTTTTGTAGTGAACCCAGCTGAATCTCTCGTTTGTGATGTTCTCAGGCAACTGAATGTGCTGCACCAGGCCGCCTCATGTTTCAGCCGCTACGATATTCGACATATCGCGATACATTTATATCCTTGTAATACACTACTCATAAGGTTGCTGAAAATCCGTCGGCAGGCCACGATCAAATTAGTTTGCAAATGAGTGCATATTCGCCAATAGTATCCCTGTTTTGCTGGTAAGCGCTCAAAGATGGTCTCAAGATCTTTGTCATTCCTGGAGTATGAGGGCAGTGCCACGGTGCCCAAGAATTGCAGCGTCTTCTGTTGCCTCATATATGATATTCTTCTACAGTTGCATGGATCTGTGTTGGTTGCTACGGTCAGGTCTGCATGTGGAGTTCCACTGTCATTGCGACCGGCTGCGATCCAGCAGAAGCCATGTGACCAACAACCAATCATATCCACTGGACCACCTTAGTAGTAAGTGTACACACTCCCGTCTTCATCCAACGGTAGAACTGGTGATCACCCCACACCAACTGCTTGATCCCGTATTGACCAATGGAGTTGGTTCGCGTTTTAGTTGTATTGTACTCGGTTGAATAGTTTAACCATGCGCTCACCAATTCTCGTGCGTGTATTTTGGCACACCTTGACACGTGTCATAATTGGTAAGTGCACTGTGTGGCAGAAAAGAAACTATTTGAATTTGTTACCGTATGCCAAAAGGCGATGCACCCAAAGTTACCAAAAGTGCGCACGCTTGATCCAAGGCCCTATCGAAGTGATAACATCTGATCTGATCAAGGAGAACCAGTAGTGGGTTTATTCACCCAGTGTGTATGAAAGGCTCGCCGTGAACTGACATACTCCCCGAAGAAAAATTGGGGAAAGTTGTTGCTGATTCCCCCTGCGAATCAACGGTGACCAGCGGTAATTGTCCATGTTATCTGACTACTCATAAGTAGCGTGACGCACACCTGTTTATTTTGACGCGGTTTTGTTACCTCGCTGCTTGTTTTCCCTCTGTTCCGTCCCTACTTAAGGTCTGCTTATTCCTCAGTAACTGATTTTAATATTCTTCTTGCCGTCCGTCGTTGCTTGCAAGTTCGTCTCGATTGCACCTATTTTTCGAGTGTCCCGGGCATCGAACCCGGGATCACTGAAGGTCAGGCGAATGCGCCACCCACTACGCCGACCTGACGCCCAGGCGACTTTCACTGAAGGTCAGGCGAATGCGCCACCCATTACGCCGACCTGACATCCAGGGGACCGATTATTTTGTGTTACCCATGTATCACATCTGTCAGATAGATAGTCTTTGCCGAGATTTGTCGTAAGCGGATGAAACCGCGCAATCTGACTTGCCACGTGACACGGGCTGGCGCGTCGCGCCGCCGACCGAATGACAGTCCCTATCAGACTGCCCCCCATATGTATGTTTGTACATCGTGTGGTGCTTACCTGTTGTTGCTTCTAGAAATCTCCACTGCGTCAGTGACTATATTCCGCTCCTGCTGATTGCGTCATTATTGATTGTACGTTTGCTTGATTCGTGATGCTTACTAATCCGTTTGTCCGTAAACCAGTTCCTGTTAGTCCTCAATATATCATCTGCTGCCCCACGTCTATCTGCTCCTATTCATCACTGGCTATGGACTGCTTATAATCTAATATCCGCAATCGTCCTGTGAGATCCATAGACGTCCGGCCTTTACAGTTGTTATTTTCGAAGAATGTGCATGTATACGAACAATTTACACCAGTCGTAGATGCGCCAATCGGCATGATGGCATGGTATTTGCATGATAAATTCAGTGCTACTCATGAGCAGGCAATAAAATCAATAGTTCAGGCGAACGGACGAAAGGCGGGAATTTAAACTGCACTATAATTCTTCCTGCGCACAAAATGAAGTTCAAATTAATCTCCAGAATGCTTGTCAATGAGGAATCAGACCGTGAAACGTTTTCATTGGTCCACGTGTTGAGTAAGCCCGAAATAAGCCAAGAGAATTGAGCAGCCTAACTAACGTGGTAGATATCGGTGGAAGTTCACTTAGGCATTGCTTGTAGCATCCGGACAACATTGTGAGCAGTGAAGTTTGAGTATGCGAAAAATAACTGACCTATTTTAACAGCATGTATATCCATTTAAGAAGTATCATAATCCCCATCCCCAAAATTTCACTGGCTGCTTTCGGATCATGAATATATTCGCAGCACCTTAGAGAGAAGGGATGGCCAAATATTGCCCGAAGAAAGGTGTTAAGAGCTCAATTAGGTTGCATAAACGATCATCTTAGAGATAAAACAGTCGTGTGAGTAATTGACTTCCGGGCTGACAGGTTCAATGTGCGGAACTGAAATTTGGCAGATAAGCCTACTGTGTTCCATGTTCAAATAGCTGTTTCTAAGCAAACGGAGTTTTGCCCAGGTCTTTCGTCCTAGTCAGAATATAAGTACACCATACATGGTCCATTCACAGCAGACCAAAGTTTTCAGCACAACACATCCCGTCCACTTTTCCACAGGACCATCGTTCTCTGTGGTCTTGCTGAGGTGTGTAACTGACAGGCCAGTTATTAGAAATTTGAAGTGTAGAATAATGGTGAAATTGAAACATCACTCACAGGGCAAAATAGTTAATGAGATATTTCACACGCAAAATAAGGGGTGTCAACCAACATTATTGCTACGGTCCCATTTTGACAGGCAGCCCAATAAAACGTTCGGTGACGTGTGTTTCATTGATGGCTAGTTTACAACTCGAAGCACTGACATCTGCTGGAACAAACGCGAAAGCCTATCTATCGGACAAAGCCGGTTTATCAAAATTTTGTTTTTTGTGTAATTCTAAAATGAAATGGAAGAAGAGATTATGAGAATATTGCTAAACTTGAAACCAGTTTTTAACTGAAAAATGGCCTGATGTGCAAGTCCTGACAAACTAGTTATGCTCACTGGCGATTTATCAAGCATTCTGAAGTTCTGTGCAACACAACTAAATCTTGTGTGTCCTGAGAATGGTAGATATACGATCGTCTTTCGAAACAAGTGCCTTAGATACAGTCGAGTGCATATTTTCATTAAAGGGGAAACATTTCAAACGACAGCCTTATTAGAGATCGCATTGCACACTTTTGTTTACTTCAAAGCCATCCCATGGAAAGCGTGTATTCGAATAATTTTTAACCCACGAATAATCCAACAGAACAGTCCCGGAGAATCCAGGTATGACAGCGAAAACAAGACAGGCACAAAATGTGTGACACGAAGAAACCGACGTCTGTCCTCTACTCTGTGGGTCGATTACCCGCTCGTTCGTCCAGCACACTCAAATGACTAGGTGTATTCGGTCTGCACGTTCTTTATCCCAACTGAACTCGCTCGCTAATGGTGTTCTTCTGGGAGAGTATGTTGAACAGGTACCACATCTGACACAGATATAGTCGGGGCGAGATGGCTCAAGTTGTTGGAGCGCAAAATCGCTGACCAGAAGGT
>NW_008751705.1:790312-791359 GCF_000715545.1 Opisthorchis viverrini | reverse complement strand
CGGGTGGCATGGCACCGGAAGTGTGTTACAGCTGAACAACAGATATAGACAGTAATATTACGTCTGGAGGGAGAAGATGAGTAGGGCTGTGAATGTCAAAGCACTGGGTTAATAAGGATGAAACTTCTGAACTGGAGAAAGAACACCGTAGAAATCTGTAGCTGATATGTTCGCCGGAATCTACGAAATAAAAGCGGTCTGTAAACCGTTATGGGAAACTCAGTCTTGGACTGTACTAGTAATAACATCTGGAGCACGTTACTACTATTATCATTTATTTTTGAAGAGCATGGTCACAAATATAAAAAGTGAATGCAAGCGATGATGCGAAAGAGTAACAGGAGAATATGGGAGAAAAGGGAGAAACGTCTCATTCGAAATCATGCCAAAAACAGTTCCAGTCAGAGTCATACTGGGTGTGAGATTAAATGGCAAAAATGTACATTCAACGACATGTGCCACGCATATTCACCCGTCGACAAAAGATCAGTCTGCCCTGCCTAACCACGACACAATCCGCCACCCACCGGGCGTTTGTTGGTGCTATTTGCGTTATTTCAACTTAAGATAGCACTTCAAGTAGACTTACCCTAACGACAGCTTCAAGACAGGGGAATCTTGTGAAGAGGGGCATTGGAGCCACACGACTAGATGTCTGCACTACACAAATTATGACAGATCAGCATTTGCATTCCGTCGTTCTTTTCTCCTAAAGCAGTAAGGAAGTTTTATCAAGTGTATTACAACAAAAAAAACTGTTCAAAAAACACCAGAAAACAGATTCAGAAACAGATAGTTTTGCAGAAGTTCTACACGACCCATTTCACATTCAAAATTCTAGATTGCCTAGATCAATCACAACATGTAGCAGTTACTTACCCAGAGACAGTCAGTTCACATGATGTTAGTAAATAGGCTGAACGATGCTGAGCGATGCTATGCTCTGTTTCAGTTGGACTTGATCACAGAACCACTCAGCCGCTCGTGTCCAGCGTGCAGACTACTGGGCAAAATTTCGTGGGTTTGGATATCCTTACAGGTTCCTGA